>NC_090651.1:343068008-343268008 GCF_040937935.1 Hyperolius riggenbachi | reverse complement strand
AGCAAATCAGCATGATCAGCTGTCATAGGCTTCAGCCTATGACAGCCGATCCCTCCCCAGCCTATGGAGGGGACAGCAGTGTCACATCACATGTCACATGATCGCTGCGCTGTACAGGGTAATTAGACGGTGGTTTCGCCATCTAACAGTCTCCGAGCAGCTATCACCGCTGGGAGACTGAAGGCGGAGCTCTGCGCGCATCAGCGCGTGCGATCTCCTGTTAGCCCCATAGAAGGCCGTTCACGCCAATTGGCATGGAGCGGTCCGGGGGCTGCTGCCACATCCAAGCCAATCGCCGTGGAGTGATTGGCAAGAAGTTGAAGGGGAATTTTGGGTGTACTGGATGCCCAAAAATTACCACTTTTACACCAATTTTTGTAGGGATTAGCATGGTGAGGGAGGTACAATGGTTATGGTTAGCCATGGGGGGTTTAGGTTAGCCGTGAGATAGCTGGTTAAGGTTAGGCATTGATAGAAGGTTCAGTGTAAAAATAGAGTTAAATATAGCTAATAAAGCTCGCTTCAGCGGGTGCCCATTTTCCTTAGCGCCCTTTTTGCACACATGCACACTAAGCAGGATAGTGACATATTACAACAGTATCTACTATCTAGACAGCATGGCCATATGAGCAGGCAAATGGCAGATGAAATTTTATGTTGAAGTTCCTACACCTTAGACGTGCCAACAGTAGAGAGCCAGAGGAAATAGATGGCATACAGCAAAGTACATTAGACTTGGAGAAGGACTTGAGAATACTGATAACAAGTTTAACAAACATATTCAATGCCAAGCAGCAGCAGCTAAAGAAAATTACATTCTGTGTTGCCTACAATGAGAAATAACATCACAAGATGCTAGTATACTACTTCCTCTTATGAGGCCACATCTGAAGCATAGAATACAGTTTTGGGCACTACACCAGAGAGATGGATGGTCCTACTTACCAAGAACGAATGGACAAACGTGGCTAATTTAGCCTGGAAAAAAAGATGACTGAGAGGTGACCTGATTAACATGTATAAATACATCAGAGGGCAATACATAAACGAATGAGGTTTTGTCCCTAGGCTTGTATAAAGGACAAAGGAACGTGATCCGGTTATGGAAGAAAAAAGCCTTAATCATCTATTTAGAAATTCCTTGCATTGAAGGACATCCATGGTTATAATTATTAGGTAATTTCCAGGAGAGTTGATCCAGGGATTTGGAACTGACTGACTTTACTGACTTAATTTATCGTCTTTTTAGGCTTATTGGCCCAATGCTACGTACACACATGCGACAACGATCGTTCGTTGAGAACGACGAACGGACTTTTAATTGATCAAAGAACGACCTAAGTTAGTTTTAAAATGTGTGTAATGATCTGATCGTTAGAACGAACGTTACATCACGTAAAGCAAGTATTGCGCTTGCGCATAAAAATGAGAAGTTTCATGGAGAAATAGCGAAATGCGCATGTCAAGCCTAGTAAGAACGACCGTTTCCAACTATGTACTACTTCGACGATCTAGCTCGTCCGTCGTTAGACTTAATGATCGTTGGTTGCTTTTTTTTAAACGATCGTCGTTTGAAACGATCGGGGAACGATCGTTTCAAACGACTAGTGTTGGGCGAACACCTGGATGTTCGGGTTCGGGCCGAACAGGCCGAACATGGGCCAGATGTTCGGCATGTTCGGCCCGAACGCCGAACTCAATGGGAGTCAATGGGACCCCCGAACATGCCCATTTTGGGGGCCCCATGGGGTCGCAGGCATAAGGGGGGAGCATGCCCCGGTCGCGGGGGGGGTCGGAAATTCCCCCCACCCCCTCCGCTAGCGCTCCCCCCTCTGCCCGCTTCCCCATACAAAAAGTTTGAAACAAGTTCAATAGTACCTGGGCTGGTGGCACTGGCTGGCAGTGGAGTGAGGAGGAGGAGGAGTCCGAGTAGCAGAGTGACGTTGAGGCCGGGCAGCGGGCGGTTCAGCGCTAGTACCCTTGTGGTACTTCCGCCCTTTCTCTGACCTCACGTCCTCTGCGTGATGACGCATACGAGGGTACGCGTGATGCGTACCCTCGTATGCAGAGGACGTGAGGTCAGAGAAAGGGCGGAAGTACCACAAGGGTACTAGCGCTGAACCGCCCGCTGCCCGGCCTCAACGTCACTCTGCTACTCGGACTCCTCCTCCTCCTCACTCCACTGCCAGCCAGTGCCACCAGCCCAGGTACTATTGAACTTGTTTCAAACTTTTTGTATGGGGAAGCGGGCAGAGGGGGGAGCGCTAGCGGAGGGGGTGGGGGGAATTTCCGACCCCCCCCACGACCGGGGCATGCTCCCCCCTTATGCCTGCGACCCCATGGGGGGCAGTATTCGGCCGAACAGGGCCCCTGTTTGGCCGAACAGGGGCCCTGTTCGGCCATGCATTCAGTAGTTCGGCGAACCCCGAACAGTTTGGCCGAACACCACCAGGTGTTCGGCCGAACTCGAACATCACCCGAACAGGGTGATGTTCTGCAGAACCCGAACAGTGGCGAACACTGTTCGCCCAACACTACGCACCTCAAGCCTGGTAATGTTTTTTTGCTTCCTCTGGAGCAACTGCTATATGTGAGGGTGTAGTACAGTGATGTACAAATTATTTTATTTATTTTTACTTGTGCTTTTTTCTAGTTAAACTTGATGGACAGATGTCTTTTTTTTTTTAATTTTTTTTTTTTTTTTACAAACTATGTAACTAGAACACCAATGCAGCCAAACATATAACTCCAGGATTTCAACAATATAAGACACAGGTCTTAACAAAAACCACACTATGACAGTCCCAATAAAATGTCAAACATCTCAGCTATAGTTCTCCCATTCCCTGTATATAGCCCCTCCCATTTCATGTGTAACATCCATGTACTGCCGCGCCTCTCTTTGGTGAACAGCTCCCTTGGACATCAGCTTCCCTTTTTTATGTACTGCTCCCGATTTGCAGCCTCCTCTTTCATATGTATCAAGCTCTTTTTCATGGCCTGGTGCCCCCCTGGGCTGCAGCCGCCCAAGGCCTCTGCCTTTGTGGCCTTTCCAGAAATCCAGCCCTGGTGACTATTGCTATTAATAGTGAAGGTACTTATCCTAATTTGGGAATAGCAAAAGGGATGGAATTGAGCACCAAGTTACCTTGATCTACTCTGTTGAGTGAAGACTTCTGATTTGGAATGGTACTCTTAATGCAAGGTTTGAACACCAGTATATTTAATTTCAGGCAGTTTATATTATCTGCAACTAAGAAGCAGCTTGAAGCCTCGTACTCAAGCTAGACTGAACACAGCAGAGGTTAGTCAGGGCAGTATCTGCATTGCTGAGAAGTTAGCATGTGTTCAGTCATCTGGTGTGTCACCAAAGGTTCCTGATCACATTGTTCCCCTTTTTATAAAATGTTCACAGTCATAGATTCAGTCCACTTGCATGTGGCCATGTCTCTGACATGTTAAAGTCTTCCTTTTTTACACTTGCCTTCAAAATGGGGTCCTCCATGACTGTTGGATTAATAAACTTACTTTGTACAATCCAATAACTGCTTGCTAGTGTGCTGGGTGTTCGAATTTGGGATATAGGAATTCGGAAACCCGAATTCCCCGTCACCACACAGCACCTAGACCAATAGAGAGGGTCAGGGGAGTTTCCTTACTTGCGTGTCATGTTGCTCTGCATCTCAATGCTTCCTCCTTTCAACTCCGTACGGCCCAAGTGGGAAAGCAAGTAAGAGAACTCCCACTGACTCTGTCCACTTGTCCAGGTGCTGAAGTGCAGTGGGGGGGGGGGGGGGGGGGGCAATTCAGGTTTCTGAATTCCTATATCCTGGAGTCAAACACCAACACTACTTGCTAATACCGGGTCTACATGAAAAGGGCGCCGGTAAAAAAGGGCGCCTGGTGGAGCCCATATATATACCAACTTCGGCTACAAAAAAGGCGCCTGGTGTAGCCCATATAAAGTTCGGCTACAAAAAAGACGCTTGGTGTAGCCCATATAAAAACTTCGGCTACAAAAAAACCAAGGCACCTGGTGTAGCCCATATAAAAACTTCGGCTACAAAAAAACTCCGGGATGTGTTAATTACTATTCCCCCTCCAGGCCGCCATGGATAGTGGGGGAATGAAATAATTCGGCTTCCAGCGCTTGTAGCCCATATACAAACTTCGGCTAGAAAAAAACTCCGGGATGTGTTAATTACTATTCCCCCTCCAGGCCGCCATGGATAGTGGGGGAATGAAATAATTCGGCTTCCAGCGCTTGTAGCCCATATACAAACTTCGGCTAGAAAAAAAAGTCAATAATATGGGCTACAGAGGGGCAGCTTACTGTAGCCGAAAAAAATATGGGCTACAAAGGGGAGCCCGCTTGTAGCCGAAAACCTTGTAGCCGAAAAATATGGGCTACAAAGGGGAGCCCACTTGTAGCCTATATCAAAACTCGGGCGCCCTTTTCTACACCTTGTAGCCCATATTTCCAGAAATAACATTGATGTCTATGGCGGCGCCCTTTTCATACAGGCAGCTCGGGCGCCCTTTTCAACCGATCCCGCTAATGGGTCTACATGAAAAGGGCGCCGGTAAAAAAGGGCGCCTGGTGGAGCCCATATATATACCAACTTCGGCTACAAAAAAGGCGCCTGGTGTAGCCCATATAAAAACTTCGGCTACAAAAAAAAAAGGCGCCTGGTGTAGCCCATATAAAAACTTCGGCTACAAAAAAAAAAGGCACCTGGTGTAGCCCATATAAAAACTTCGGCTACAAAAAAACTCCGGGATGTGTTAATTACTATTCCCCCTCCAGGCCGCCACGGATAGTGGGGGAATGAAATAATTCGGCTTACAGTGCTTGTAGCCCATATCAAAACATAGGCTACAAAAAAAAGTCAATAATATGGGCTACAGAGGGGCACCTTACTGTAGCCGAAAAAAATATGGGCTACAAAGGGGAGCCCACTTGTAGCCTATATCAAAACTCGGGCGCCCTTTTCTACACCTTGCAGCCCATATTTCCAGAAATAACATTGATGTCTATGGCGGCGCCCTTTTCATACAGGCAGCTCGGGCGCCCTTTTCAACCGATCCCCCGCTAATACCTATTTGATTGTTTCCCCCCTTAACCCGCCTGCCGGATTGCACTCTGTGGCGCACCACCCCAGTGGTCCCTCCTACTGATGGCCATGTCTAGGAGAACCCATGAAGAAGCATGTGATCGGTTTGGCCAAATTGATAGATATGTAAGTCTGTCAGCTGATAAAACAATGCTTCTATATGAGTTCTTCTAGACCTGACCATCAATTGTCCCTCCTCCCCATCACCATAGCAACAGTAAGTGTGTCTGTATAGCACTTGTTCTCCGCAGTGCTGCCCCCTTGGTGAGCTCAATTCAGACGGGCAACATTAATGGTACATGTGCCTTTGGTTTACAAACAATAAAAAACCCTGCCGAGTTAGCTTTTTGCATTTATACAGTAACACAGGCTCGTATGAATGTGAATACTTACACAACACAATGACTTCAACCTGCTCCGAGCTACTTTCGCCTACCGCATTCTTGGCTTGACAATGATATTTTCCAGCAGCAGAGACATTTATCTGGTCAGAATTTGTATTAACATACATGACGTTGCCTTTGTACCAAGTGATCTGAGAAACTTGAGGATTGCTGCTTTCAATTAGACACTGCAAAGTTATTGACTCCGGCTTTCTGATTTGTATGGTGGACTGGTTATTAGGCAAAATCTGGACATTTTTGGGAGCATCTGAAATGGGAATGAAGGTCATATTTATTTTATGCTATTTAAGAAAGGAAAACTAGAAACAACAAAGAGCAATGCAATAAGTGACCAGAACTTCTCCACTCGCGTTATGTGCTTCTGAGAGATACTGTATGTGAGTTGAGTAACTACATTATCTAGCGCCACCCTCCTTGAGATCTGCCACCCTGAGCTCCCACCAAGTATAGAGCTGATGGGGTGAGCGGCATGGCGATGACCTGTACTGAAGAGAGAGAGATTTGTCCCCTGATCGAATCAGCCCATCATCGCTAAATGTATGGCTGCCTTAATTCTTTCAGGTCTCAATCACTACAGCTTTGCTTGCATGTGGTTGAACTTACGCTTAACATTGAGCTGAATGGTTCTGTTCTCTTCCCCGTCTCTTCGATGAAGAGCGCATGTAAGATTTTTCTTATCGTCCCTCCATGATGGCTGGAATGTAAAGGAGACGGTGGTGCTCAGGCTGCTGGTGTCCCATTTGCTAGCGTTTTTACTGGTACCATTCACATCACCACTCCAGAAGAGGTTAATGTCATAGTAGGGGCAGTAAAAACTTATAGAGCATTTTAGAGTAACTCTCTGTGACTCTCTCATTTCTGGAATGTCTCCAATACTTAAAGTTGGCCCAATATCTAGAAGAAAAAGATTATGTTGAAGGAAAAAAAATGATGTTAGTCATTTTGAAATACCAGAGATTGCAAAAGTATTGGAGTACAATACAATACCATACAATAACATTTATAAAGCGCTTTTTTCCTATAGAACTCAAAGCACATATTTGTGTCTCAGATTAATACACGGTTGCAGGCTGGGTTGTGTTACAGAGGAGATAGATGTTTATGAATGCCAGACTGAAGAGGTAGGTTTTCAGTTTAGACTTAACCTCCTTGGCGGTCTGATTCTTTCCAGATTTTAGGGTCTAAAAGCGGTGCAATTTTTTTTCACTCTTTCAGACCCTAAAACCTGAAAAAAATCATTCTGGCAGGGAGATCTGCAGCAAAATAAAAAAAAAATTACCTTCCTGGGCTCCTGGGCTGCAGTTTTCTCTTTGCCCACAAGATGGCGCTAATATACATATAAACGAACTTCTCTATATTTCTCTAATATAGAGAAGTTCGTTTTCAATGTTAGCCCCGCCCCCGATGACGTCACTCTGCCACTACCGCTCTGCTGCCACCACCACGGCTGCGCTGCTCCAACTGGCTGCCGGGTCCCCGGAAGAATAGCGGGGACATGGGGGATCCCGGCGGCCAGGGAAAGACCCCACACTGCCGGGGAGAGAGGCTGGAGTCCCGCTGCGCAGCGAGATCGCGCGCGGGACTCCACAACTACAGGTAAAGCTCAGCAATGCCTACCCCGACCTGAGCTCGGGATCACCGATAGCAGCTGCTTTTTTCTACCCCGAGCTCAGGTCGGGAAAACCGGCAAGGAGGTTAAAGAGGAACTGAATCAAAAAAAAGTCACTAAATTGAGCCTTCTTATCCCTTTGAAATGAATGATTAGACACAAAACACTTGTGAAGGGCAATATAAAAGTAGATATATTTGTGCAATACAACTATGAATAAAAGAGAATGGCGGGCTCCATCTTGCAACTCTCTCCCTCCATTTTGCAGCTCTCACTCCATCGGTGGTGCAGAGTCTGATTCTGTGGGCGGTGTTACAGTTGGAGTTAGACATGCCCATTCATGCCCACAGAATGAAATTTGCAGCCCAGTGTCATGAGGTCATCATCAATCGCCCTGTTACAGGAAAGTGACAGCTGTGGCTTCTGCTGCTTCCCTGCACTGTACTGGCACATGCCTTGATAAAGTATTATTTTTTCTCTAACTATGCCTCCTGCAGTGTGAGATTGTCTGCTGGTCATCCTGTAGCTCTCCCCATATACTGTATATATACACACTTATATACTTCACTCTTTATAAAACTGACCAAATGTCCACTAAAAAAAATGACAGGCACACATATGCTTCACCAGGGGCGTAGCAATAGGGGGTGCAGAGGTAGCGACCGCATCGGGGCCCTTGGGCCAGAGGGGCCCCTCTCTCAACTACAGTATTAGCTCTCTATTGGTCCTGTGCTCATAAAAATCACTTCTAAAGATACTTTGAATAGTGGTAATCATTAACAAACTGTTCCCCATCCCATTCTAGCACCTCTGACACTGTAGTTGCCATTGGCAGGTTTTGGTGCGCTGTATTAATTGTTGTGTATAGAGTGCTTGGGGGGCCCCATTGTAAAACTTGCATCGGGGCCCACAGTTCCTTAGCTACTCCACTGTGCTTCACTGATATTACTTCACTCTTGCTAATTTCAGGAAAACAATTTTTTTGCCAAAAAACAACCCTTTTAGGTACACGATCGCCCCCTCTCGTTATCAGTTCACATACGTACACCCTAAGAGAGGTTTAGCACTTCACAGTGTAAAAAAGACTGAACAGGTTTTTCCCAAAAATCATAAATATATATGCTTCACTGTTAATGCTTCACTCTTTATAAAACTGACCAAATGTTCACTAAAAAAATATGACAGGCACGCATATGCTTCACTGATATTACTTCACTCTTGTTAATTTCAGTAAAAACATTTTTTTGCCAAAAAGCAACACTTTTAGATACACAATGGGCTTGATTCACAAAACCGTGCTAACTGTTTGGCACGGGCGTGCTAAACAGTTAGCATGTGAAGTGCCGCTCGCGGACTTTTGCGCGCGCAAAGTGCCGCAATCGCAGACAAAAGTATGCGTTATCGCGCGCAAATGCTTTACGTGCTAACTGTTTAGCACGCCCGTGCTAAACAGTTAGCCCGGCTTTGTGAATCAAGCCCAATATCCCCCTCTCGTTATCAGTTCACATACACACTAAGGCCTAGTGCACACCAGAGCGTTTCGGCTGCGGTTTGCGATCCGCTTGTGGGTGCGGATCCGCTAGGTCAATGTATTTCAATGGGCTGGTGCACACCAGAGCGGGAGGCGTTTTGCAGAAACGCATATTCTCGGGCTGCTGCAGATTTTGGATTGCGGAGGCGTTTCTGCCTCAATGTTAAGTATAGGAAAACCGCAAACCTCTCTGAAAAACGGCACTTCAGAGCGGTTTGCCAGGCGTTTTTTGTTACAGTAGCTGTTCAGTAACAGCTTTACTGTAACAATATATGAAATCTACTACACCAAAACCGCTACACAAAACCGCAAAACGCTAGCTGAAACGCTGCAGAAAAAGAAGAAAAAGCGTTTTAAAATCTGCTAGCATTTTGCGGATCTGCTAGCGGTTTTTGGTGTGCACCAAGCCTAAGAGAGGTTTGGTGCTTCACAGTGTAAGGAGGACTGTTATATGTTTTTAGTGGACTTTTGTTTAATATAGAGTGAAGCATTAACAGTGAAGCATATAAATGTATTCATTTTTTTCCAGGGAAAAACTTGTTCAGTCCTTTTTACACTGTGGAGTACTATAAGCGCTTTTATGAGCACTTTTTAGACATCAGAACTTTCTGAAAGCTTTTTAAAAAGGGCTCCCATTGACTTACATTAAAATCGCGATCGCGGTAAAATCGCTCAGAAAAGCGCTTATAGTGTGTCTGAGCCCCTATACAGAGAAGGGGAGAAATGGTGAGGAGAGAAAAGCTGAAAGAGAAGGAAAAAGATAGTTAAGTGACAAGACAATATGCTCTGTACAGCACTGCGAAAGATGGCGCTATATAAATCCTATATAATAATAGGCAACTGTCCCTGCGTACAGCAGGGACAGTTATCTCTGTGTAGCTGGGTGTGTGCTTTATGCTACTGCGCATGTGCTCAGCACGGACCCTGCCTCTCACACACAGGAGGACGGGGTCAGGGAGCCGAGGGGGCGGCGTGTGAGCGGACGGCCGGATGTACGGCGGGTGAGCGGGCGACAGACGCGCGTGGTTGGGTAAGTGGGCGGCGTACATGCGCGGTGAAAAACAGACCTAGAGCCCATTTTTAAACCAAGAGTACTTCTGAGCGGTTTTCAAATCGACAGTGATTTGAAAAGCGCTTGGCTAATGTTACCCTATGACTGTGTTCTCACAGTAGCGTAGTGATTTTTAAAAAAAACGCAAACACACTGCATGTAGCATTTTTTGGAGCGATTCATTCAAAAATCGCTCTAAAAAATCGCACTCACAAATTGGTAGCGATTGCTATTGTGATTTTGGCGTGCTCTAGTCCAGAAAGAAGAGATATAGGGAGAAATTGAGAATAGCTTGAGATGGAGCAGAGATCTTATCTGTATTGCAGACCCACATCACACAGAGGCTACTTGCCTGTAATGTGACTCCCTGTCAGTCACTCACACAAGTCAGAAAGCAGCCCTCCTGGAGTCTAGGGACTGTCAAAAACTTTTCAATTTGTTTAACACCTTATCCAAACATGCAGTCATTATAACAATGGGGAGAGACCCTCCATGGACCCTCCATGCACAGCTCTGCATCATGCTGCCCTCTAATTGCACTTTTATCAGCTAGCCCAGTGTTTCCCATTGCCTTACAACAAAGTTAAGTTTCTACAGTCCCTCAGCTGGCTGTCAGGATTCTCTTTTCACAGTGCCTCCTGATGACTCACTGTGACAACAAACAAAGCTGCTGGGGATTTGCATAAGCAGGAGAAAGTCTCCCATTGATCTCTGGGAGCCTTGCAGAGGCAGAGTAAGTCACAGAGGGTGTGGCTTAACAATATAATTGTATATTATAGTTTATTCACATATTTTTGTACATATATTGTTCTTTTTTTGCCTACAATTTTTAACATGGATTGAAATGCTCTGTTTTCATATTCTGAGTTCAGTTCCTCTTTAAATGCTTTCAGGGATGGAGCTGTCCTGATTGGGTGTGGCAGGGAGTTCCAAAGTGTAGGGGCAGCATGACAAAAGGCTCTGTCTCCAAAGGTTTTGAGGTGGACTCTGGGGGTGACCAAGGCGTTACGTCCTTTTGATCTAAGAATGTGTGTGTGTGTGGGGGGGGGGGGGGGGTGATGCAGTTGCAACAAGTCCTTCAGGTATCCAGGGCCCAGATTGTGCAAGGATTTGAATGTCAGTAAGCCAATCTTAAACAGAATTCTCCATTTTATCGGTAGCCAGTGGAGTGAGCACAGGGTTGGTGTTATGTGGCAATGGCGGGGTTGGCTCGTTAACAGCCTTGCGGCGGCATTCTGTACTAATTGCAGGCGGCGTAAGTCTTTCCTGTGGAGGCCTGTGTAGAGGACGTTGCAGTTGTCTAACCTTGATGTGACGAAGGCATGAACTAGGGTTGGAAGATCCTCTGAAGGAATTAGGTGTTTAATCTTTGCAATATTCCTTAGATGAAAGAAGGAATGTTTCACAACAGCTGAGATTTGATTCCTGAAGCTTAATTTCCCATCAATCAGTACTCCCAGGCTGCGCACACAGTCTGAGTTGTTCAGGTCTGAGCTCCCTATCCTTAGCGGTGTTGGTTGAGACTTGCTGTTGAGCCCTGGCCCTCGATAACAAGAACCTCAGTTTTGTCAGCATTAAGTTTTAGCCAGTAGGGATTAGGGAGTAGGGATTAGAGCATTCCTTTGCTAACTAAATAAATTGCAATTGAAAAAAAAAGTTTTAGATACCCCTTTACTTCTTTAAGAATAATGGGAGTTGACACAGTAAAAGTTGAAGTTGCACCTATGCAAGTTTGTTTTAATTATCAGAAAACAGCTGCGCACATAAAGACAAAGACAAACACTTATATAGCGCTTTTCTCCTGGCGGACTCAAAGCGCCAGAGCTGCAGCCACAAGGATGCGCTCTATAGGCAGTAGCAGTGTTAGGGAGTCTTGCCCAAGGTCTCCTACTGAATAGGTGCTGGCTTACTGAACAGGCAGAGCCGAGATTTGAACCCTGGTCTCCCGTGTCAGAGGCAGAGCCCTTAATCATCACACTATCCAGCCAGATACTGCTAAACAAGTTCCTCTCCTTTTCATGAGATTCACTCCCATCGATCTGACAGTTCAAGATTCTTCCTATGCTTCAGACAGGACACAGTGACCACTTCTGCGAGATATCACCTCCACCACACCCCAAGCAGTAGGCACTCACCGCATACAAATGACCCTCTATTAGATGGGTCTCCAGCACTTATGGGGTCATCTGGCTGACCCCTCCCACTCAAAGAATCTCCTCCACTGTTGTCAACTTGCTGCAGGATCAGTACACCTCAAAAAAATATAACCAGATCTCCCATAGTGCAAAATTGTAAAAAAGCTTTAATTTTAAAAAAAATGCAAACTTACAAACGTATCCTTTGTTAGAGGCACAGAGTTTTTGTGGGGTGGAGATGCTAAAGGAAAGAAAAACTCACCAGAAGCTTCTGATGAGTCGCTATAGGCGACGAAACCGGTAAAGCCCCCGCGAACAGACTTGGGGCTGAAAGGAGGAACAGGTGGAGACGCTAAAGGGAAGGTGACAGAACCAGCGCAGCTAAGCCAACCCGGCGGCCCACGATTGGGGTAGAGCCCACAAAAACTCTGTGCCTCTAACAACAGATAAGTTTGTAAGTTTGCATTTCTTTTAAAAATTAAAGCTTTTTTTTTTTACAATTTTACGCTATGGGAGATCTGGTTATATTTTTTTGAGGTGTACTGATCCTGCAGCAAGTTGACAACAGTGGAGGAGATTCTTTGAGTGGCAGGGGGCGGTCAGATGACCCCATAAGTGCTGGAGACCCATCTAATAGAGGGTCATTTGTATGCGGTGAGTGCCCACTGCTTGGGGTGTGGTGGAGGTGATATCTCGCAGAAGTGGTCACTGTGTCCTGTCTGAAGCATAGGAAGAATCTTGAACTGTTTGATCTATGGCCCTGTTCATATCACGGAACGCAGGCGCTTTCCGTTCAGAACACAACGCACAGGAACGCACGTCATGTGCGTCTCTGTGCGTTGCGTGGCTGATCCCATTCACTGAAAGTGAATGGGACAGCCACGCGTTTTGCTAGGAAACGCGTGCAGCATGCGTTCCCGGACCGCACAGGTCCGGAACGCATGCAGTGTGAACATCAGACAGTGCACTCTATGCACTGTCTGATGTCGTGCGTGTCGGCCTCCCGCACGCGTTCCCGAAACGCGGACGGGAACGCGTGCAATGTGAACGGGGCCTATGGGAGTGAATCTCATGAAAAGGAGAGGAACTTGTTTAGCAGTATCTATGTGTGCAGCTGTTATCTGATAATTTGAACTGTTTTATGTTGAGCAGCGCACCACCAGAGAAACCCTACTTGTTTGGCTTATCAGCGCAGATTTTATCTATTTGGTTAAGTTTGTTTTAATGTTTAAAGGATACCCGAGGTGACATGTGACATGATGAGATAATAAATAGGCTGTGTTACTTTTTTCCTTTCTCTGTCTGAAAGTGTTAAACATCAGGCATGCAAGTGACAGTTTCTTTCTGGGTTGGACTATAGAATAACCCTCACTGAGCAGGAAATAGATAAAAAGGGTCAATAGTTCATAGATTTTAGCTCTGGCATACTTCAATGAATATCCAATAAATTAAAGCACCCGGAGATCAAACATGTTGTATCAAATGCAACTGTATTATGTCACCAAACATTAATACAATACAGTACAAAAAATGACCCCCAAGTATTGCTCACCCTCCGCCTCTATAAAGTCCTGCTTGTGGTGCGGGTGTCTCCGCATTTCCAGAGGCTCCCGGGTTGCACTGCTCCTCTCTGTGCACAGCGCTTCAGTGGTATCCGCTCGGCAGTGACAAATGGCGGCTCTGTGGCAGAGTCAAACCACTCTCCCGCTCCGGGGGACGCTCGCACCGCAAGCAGGACTTTATAGAGGCGGAGGGTGAGCAACGGCTTCTGTTTAGAGGTGCTCTGTGAAGCTGAACTGTAGCGGCAGGGCTGGCGAGAGTGACGTTACCCCTACTTCAAGGGGAGAGAGATATGCGGTAAGCCATCGGGGAACAGACCTAGCAAACGACTTTTGGAGGCCGAGTGAATATCCCAGCAGCCTAGTATGTCCCGGGCAGAAGGTAAATCGCATGCTAGCCATATGTGCAGTGTGAACTTAAAGTGGTCTGAAAGTCAGCATTTCTACTTTGCTCTAAAAGATTCCTCACAGCTTGAAAGCTACTATCCCAGAATTTTTTTTTAGCAGAATATTACTGAAATGGTTAAACACAGCACTTTATCCTGCTATTTAGCTTCAATCCGCATCCAAACTGTAGATAACAATATCTTTGTTTACATTCCAATGTTGTTCCAATGTGTGTAAACACAGTCTAACAAGTGAAGGAGCTCTCTGTGCTTCAGACACACACACAGTTCAGAAAAGCTCATTAGAAGATGTTAATCCTACTAATATAATAAATGGGAAAGTTCAGATGTTTGGATGTTTGTTACTCGATCACGCAAAAATGGCTGAATGGATTTGAATGAAATTTGGAACACATAGTACATTACCTGGAATAAAGTATAGGATACTTTTTAATTCCCATAACCAAAAAGGGGGCGGAGACAAATACACATTTCACTGTAAAATGTAAACTGCAGCCGTTCTTACACTGTTATTGGCAGGGTTCTCAAACTTTGCACAGTTGGTCGTTGGGTGACTGGGATTAATATTCAGGAAAGTGGGTGGAGCCTACAAAAGCCAATCAGAATTCACCTATTGATTTTCAAGGGGAAAATTTACTTTGCTGCCATTCTTGGACTGTTAATGGCACAAGCCTCAAACCTGGTACAGTTGATCATTGGGTGACTGGGGTTCAATTTCAGAAAGGGGTGGAGCCACAAACAGCCAATTAGATTTGCTTAATTCCAGTGCAGATTATTGATGCCAAACACTGCAAAACTCACAAACTTGGTAATTGAGTAATTTATTAATTGGGTGTTAGGGTTAGAAAAGTGGGCACAGCCAACACCAGCCAAATACATGAACGGGCAACGTGGGTTCATAAGTGGGCGGAGACAAATACAAAATTTTACTGGGAAATTGTAAACAGCAGCCATTATTACACTGTTAATGGTAGGGTTCTCAAACTTTGCAGAGATGGTTACTGGGTGACTGGGATTAATATTCAGAAAAGTGGGTGGAGCCTACAAAAGCCAATCAAAAATCACCTATTGATTTTTCAGGGGAATATTTTATTGCTGCCATTCTTGCACTGTTAATGGCACAAGTCTCAAACCTGGTACAGCTGATCATTGGGTGACTGGGGTTTAAATTTATAAAAGGGGGTGGGGCCACAAACAGCCAATCTGTTTTTTTTTTCATTACAATGCTGGCTATTGATGCAAAAAAAGACCACAAAGCTCACAAACCTGGTCATTAAGTAATTGATTAATTGTGTGTTAGGGATAGGAAAAGTGGGCGCAGCCAACACCAGCCAAATACATAATTGGGCAATGCCGGGTCATCAGTAGGCAGAGACAAATACAAATTTCACTGAGAAAATGTAAACTGCAGCAATTCTTACACTGTTAATGGTCGGGTTCTCAAACGTTGCACAATTGGCCACTGGGTGACTGGGATTAATATTCAGAAAAGTGGGCGGAGCCTACAAAAGCCAATCAAAATTCACCTATTGATTTTCAAGGGGAATATGTAATTGCTATCATTCTTGCACTGTTAATGGCACAAGCCTTAAACCTGGTACAGTTGATCATTGCGTGACTGGGGTTCAAATTCAGAAAAAGGGGGTGGAGCCACAAACAGCCAATTAGATTTGTTTAATCTCAATGCAAATTATTGATGCCAAAGACCGCAACGCTCACAAACTTGGTCATTGAGTAATTGTGTGTTAGGGTTAGAAAAAGTAGGCGGAGCCAACACCAGTCAAATACATACCTGAACAATGTCAGGAAATCAGTGGGTGGAGAAAAGTACAAATTTCATTGTGAAAATGTAAACTGCAGCCTGTAATGGATTGCGGAGACACCGCAGCACGGTCTGGCAGCGGGGCGGCTGTCTACGCGTTCAGACCGGCGGTTTCCGCACAGCAGCATGTGTCTGGTTTATCTGAGCCTTCTAGTGCACACAGATGGAGAGCTACGCGCTGGGAGGCAGGACCTTTATGCCAGTAGGAGAGGGATCAGCTGATCAGGACGATCAGCTGATCATAGCGCAGTGGGTGATTGGCTGAGTGGTGCTGAGCGGCGCTGAGGAGCGCTGCACTATATATACATGTTGCCTGTCAGTTGCTGGTTGTCTGCCGTTGCGAACAGTTACGTGTGAGCACTCAGACCAGTCAGATCCCACAGTGTGTTAGAACCAGGAGGACCTGGGAATTCACACTTAGCCAGATTACGCTTGTGTTATACTTTAGACCAGTTCCAGGATGTTGTGACCAAGGACCTCACACCCAAGCTTAGGGATACTGTGTCATTGCTGTGTTATACTTTAGACCAGTTCCGGGGTGTTGTGACCAAGGACCTCACACCCAAGCTTAGGGATACTGTGTCATTGCTGTGTTATATTTTAGACCAGTTCCAGGGTGTTGTGACCAAGGACCTCACACCCAAGCTTAGGGATACTGTGTCATTGCTGTGTTATATGTTAGACCAGTTCCAGGGTGTTGTGACCAAGGACCTCACATTCAAGCTTAGGAATACTGTGTCTTTACTGTGTTATACTCTAGACTAGTTCCCGGGTGTCGAGACCAAGGACCTCACACCCCAGGCTAGGACTCTGTTCTATATTTGTTATGACTATTTGCTCTGTCCACCTCTCTCTTGCTTTCTGATTCGCTACCTCTGCATATCTGCCTACCTGTTGCCAGACCCTGCCTGTACCCGATTACCAAATCAGTCTTCTGTCTCTGTACCTCATCTGCTCGTGTGTTGCCGACCTGGCCTGCCCGACCTTCCAGGCTGTCACTCACCCTTTGAGTGCTCAGTCTATCTGTACTAGCAGTGACACCATTCCACCAAGTGTCAGCTGCAACCAGGACTCCTGCTCCTCAGAGAGTCCGGCCTGTTAGCAGCCAGTGGCCTCTTCCCCTGGAGTCCCCTGGCTGCAGTACAGTCTATCATCTGATTCTAGTTATCCCTGGTTGCCAGGTTCTCACTATCAAGGAGATAGTTTCTGCACTGCCCAGGGCCACCTTCCCCTCAGGTGGTTCTTGGCCGAACTGCCTATATCTCCCGCTTCTCGGGAGATAGCCTACAGTTACACCAAACACTTACACTTTATTAGGTGTCCAGAGGTTAGTCATACTTGTATTATTGGTGATTCTGCAGATCATCCATAATCAAGTATACATCTGTATTGTTGATGATTCTGCAGATCATCAATAATCAGATTCTCTCTGTGTGCTGACACCGATCGTTACAGAACGGCAGACCTGAAAAACAAAATGGACGCACTCAACAGCCGTCTTGATGCACTCACCACCTCGGTGGAGAATTTCATCAGGGTGCTGGACGGTCATCAGACCCAGATCACTGCATTGTCTGGGTCCATACAGGTCCTTCAGATGGCTGTAAATGCAGTGCGATCCCCTCCAGTTACAGACTTACGTATGTCTGTACCCGAAAGGTTTTCTGGTCATAGATCTGACTTTCAGAACTTTAAAAATCGAGTAATGTCGTATTTTGAGCTAAGACTCAATTTATCAGGAACTGAGGCACAGAGAATCACATTTATTAAGACCCTTTTGTCAGGGGATTCTCAAACTTGGGCATATAGCCTTCAGGTAGGGCATAAGGCTTTAACATCAGTTGAGGAATTTTTTAAGGCCATGGCCATAATTTTTGATGATCCGGACATTGCCTCCACTGCTGAGCGGAAGCTTAAGACCTTGCGTCAAGGCAAGGAGCCGGTAGAAGTCTACGCAGTTGAATTAAGGAAGTGGTCTGTGTCAGCTAGGTGGGGGACATTTGCATTGTTAGACTGTTTTTTATCAGGGTTGTAAGATGCAGTCTCTGATTTGATGTTGGGACACCCTGAACCAAAATCTATTGATGAGGCAATCGCTTTAGCAGTACGGGTTGATCGCCGTTTACGTTATCAGGAACAAACCCGGGGTAAGAACACTGTAAGGTATGTCTCCTACGCCTCTCCTCCACCCGTCTCACCTCCGCCAGAGCCAATGCAGTCCAAATTGACACGAGTGGAAAAGAATCGCAGGAAAACAGAACAGCTCTGTTTATACTGTGCAGAGGAGGGTCATAAGGTGCAGAATTGTCCCAAGAAGTCGGGAAATGCTGCCGCCTAGGTGTAGTCAGAGGTAATACCTTAGGCGCGCAGTCATTACCTCTAAACAATAATCGTTTGCTCCTTCCCTGTTCTGTCACATGGGAGGGCCAGACTGTTACCACTGAAGCTTTCATAGACTCTGGTTCAGTGGCTAACTTTATAGATTACGAGTTTGCAAAAAATGTGGGGATTCCTATACTCCCATTAGACCAACAGGTTTTGGTCACTGCAGTAGATGACTCTCCTCTGCAAAATAAACATCCCCTGTCTCGAACCCCGAATTTGAGGTTCGGCGTTGGGGTGCTGCATAAGGAGAATCTACAATTTCTGGTCCTGCGTATGGCAACCTCCACCATCATTCTTGGCATGCCATGGTTACAACTTCACTCTCCTCAGATAGATTGGGTTTCAGGTCAGCTAACGAGCTGGTCTACCCATTGTTATCATCACTGTTTAGCGAAAGTAACCGTGGGTAACACCAAGATTCAGATTAAAGGTGTGCCAAAACAATACGCAGAATTTGCTGACGTATTCTGTCCCAAATCAGCAGATAAACTTTCCCCCCCACTGTACCTTCGACTGTCCCATCGATTTAAGATCTGGTTGTATGCCTCCCAGGGATCTCCTCTATAATCTGTCTGGGCCTGAGAAACTGGCAATGCAGGAATACATCAGAGAAAACTTGGCTAAGGGTTTCATCCGTCCCTCTCGTTCACCAGCAGGGGCAGGATTCTTTTTTGTAAAAAAAAAAGATGGAGGCCTTCGTCCCTGCATTGATTATCGAGGCTTAAACAAAATCACAGTGAAAAATCGTTATCCCTTACCCTTGATTGACGATTTATTCACTCAGGTTACCAACACCAAGATTTTCTCGAAACTAGATTTGAGAGGTGCATACAACCTAGTTAGTATTAGGGATGGTGACGAATGGAAGACGGCCTTTAACACGCCCGACGGGCACTACGAGTATCTGGTGATGCCCTTCAGGTTGTGCAACGCTCCTGCCGTCTTCCAGGAGTTGATTAATGAGGTATTCAGGGAGGTGTTGGGGAGGTTCGTCTTAGTTTATCTGGACGATATACTGATCTTCTCATCCAATCTTTCGGAACATCGAAAGCATGTTAAGTTTGTTCTAGGGAAGTTAAGATAGAATCTGCTTTACGCTAAACGAGAGAAATGCCTCTTCGAGGTAACCTCTGTTGCCTTCTTGGGGTACATTATCTCTACGTCTGGCCTCTCTATGGATCCAGGGAAGGTTTCTACTGTCTTGGAGTGGTCTCAGCCTGTGGGACTGAAGGCACTCCAGAGATTTCTGGGCTTTGCCAACTACTACAGGGGGTTTATAAAGGGGTACTCTACAGTAGTCTCGCCCCTCACCAGTCTCACCAAGAAGGGGGCTGATACTCACTACTGGTCAGCAGAGGCACATGCTGCTTTTTCTACACTGAAAAAACTGTTCTGTTCCGCACCTATATTAAGACATGTAGATGTCACCTTCCCCTTTATCGTGGAGGTTGATGCTTCAGAGATGGTAGGTTTTCACCCGCAGAGAAAAACTACGACATAGGCAACCGGGAGCTTTTAGCCATCAAATTAGCTTTTGAGGAATGGCGACATTGGCTAGAAGGTGCAGAACATACTATCACAGTTTATACAGATCATAAGAATCTGGAGTACATCGAGGGCGCCAAGAGACTTAGCCCCCGTCAGGCCCGGTGGTCCCTGTTCTTTGCAAGATTCAGATTTGTAATTACGTATACCCCTGGTAGTAAAAACATCAAGGCCGACGCCTTGTCCAGGTGTTTCGAGCCCGAGACAGTACAGCCCTCAGCCCCTGAGACCATTCTACCTCAGAAGGTAGTTCTGGCAGCCACTAAAACCTGGAAGGATTGGACAGTCACTCTGAGTCCTTACCAACAGGATGTTCCAGAGGGGAAGCCTGATGGGGTCATGTTTGTGCCACTACCTTTCCGTCTACAACTCTTACAGCTGTTTCATTCCCACAAGAATGCTGGTCATCCCGGGGCCACCAGAACTCAGGATTTACTGGCCAGATGTGCTTGGTGGCCTACATTGGCAACAGATTGTAAGGAGTTTGTAAGAGAGTGTGCAGTGTGTGCTAGGAGTAAACTTTCTCGTCAGGCTCCTGTTCGTACTTTACAACCCTTACCAGTCCCAAGTGAACCATGGACCCATTTGTCCATTTGTCCATGGATTTTGTGGGAGAACTCCCCAGGTCTGAGGGCAAGACAGTCATTTGGGTGGTAGTAGACAGATTCAGTAAGATGGCTCATTTTGTTCCTTTGAAAGGACTCCCCTCGGCCCAGGAATTGGCTGATCTCTTCATCCAGCACATTTTCCGGCTGCATGACATTCCGGAAAATATAGTGTCAGATCGGGGAGTTCAATTTGTATCTAAGTTTTGGAGAGTCTTTTGCCATCAGCTGCATATGGACCTTGCATTCTCATCAGGCTACCACCCACAGACCAATGGCCAGACCGAGAGAGTTAACCAATCCCTAGAACAATTTCTCAGATGTTATGTTGCAGATGCGCAATCCGATTGGGAAAATTTTTGCCGTTTGCAGAATTTGCGCACAACAACCTGAAAGCTCCTCTTCAGGATTTTCCCCATTCCAGGTAGTTTCGGGAAGATCACCTAAGTTTGCTCCATTGCCGGTGGCATCTACACCATTTCCGGCCCTGGAGGATTGGCAGAGGGCTTTGAAGGAGATTTGGGGAATGGTTACGAAGAACCCGGGGAAAGCTTTCCAGACCCAGAAAAGACAGGCAGACAAAAGGCGGTCCGTAGAGTGGAAGTTCTCTCCAGGAGATTTGGTGTGGGTATCCACTCGGCATTTGGCCTTGAAGCAACTGTCACCCAAACTGGGTCCTAGATTCATAGGACCATTCCCAGTGTCCAAGAAAATTAATAATGTCACTTACACGATTGATCTCCCAGCCAGCATGCGAGGTGTGAGATCATTCCATGTGTCTCTATTGAAGCCAGCAGTGCACGTGGATTCCTTCCCCCCCCCCCCTGTGTTGGTTGATGACCAACCAGAATATGAGATTGAAAAGATTCTGGACTCTCGGGTAGTGCAGAATTCCGTGCAGTACCTGGTCCACTGGAAAGGATATGGTGTGGAGGAAAGAACTTGGGTGCCAGATTGTCACATGCATGCGGAGGAATTAAAGAAAGAATTTCATGACTCACATCCTGGGAAGCGTCCGGAGTCCACTCCTCGGGGGGGGGGGGGTGTACTGTAATGGATTGCGGAGACACCGCCGCGAGGTCTGGCAGCGGGGCGGCTGTCTCCGCGATCAGACCGGCGGTTTCCGCACAGCAGCATGCATCTGGTTTGTCTGAGCCTTCTAGTGCACACAGATGGAGAGCTACGCGCTGGGAGGCAGGACCTTTATGCCAGTAGGAGAGGGATCAGCTGATCAGGACGATCAGCTGATTCCAGCGCAGTGGGTGATTGGCTGAGTGGTGCTGGGCGCTGCACTATATATACATCTTGCCTGTCAGTTGCTGGTTGTCTGCTGTTGCGAATACTTACGTGTGAGCACTCAGACCAGTCAGATCACACAGTGTGTTAGAACCAGGAGGACCTGGGAATTCACACTTAGCCAGATTACGCTTTTGTTATACTTTAGACCTGTTCCAGGGTGTTGTGACCAAGGACCTCACACCCAAGCTTAGGGATACTGTGTCATTGCTGTGTTATACTTTAGACCAGTTCCAGGGTGTTGTGACCAAGGACCTCACACCCAAGCTTAGGAATACTGTGTCTTTACTGTGTTATACTCTAGACTAGTTCCCGGGTGTCGAGACCAAGGACCTCACACCCCAGGCTAGGACTCTGTTCTATATTTGTTATGACTATTTGCTCTGTCGACCTCTCTGCTGCTTTATTAGGTGTCCAGAGGTTAGTCATACTTGTATTATTGGTGATTCTGCAGATCATCCATAATCAAGTATACATCTGTATTGCTGATGATTCTGTAGATCATCAATAATCAGATTCTCTCTGTGTGCTGACACCGATCGTTACACAGCCATTCTTACACTGTTAATGATAGGGTTCTCAAACTTTGCACAGTTGGTCATTGGGTGACTGGGATTAATATTCAGAAAAGTGGGTGGAGTATACAAAAGCCAATCAAAATTCACCTATTGATTTTTAAGGGGAATATTTAATTGCTGCCATTCTTGCACTGTTAATGGCACAAGCCTCTTGCACTGTTAATCACCTGTACCTGATACAGTTAGCCATTGGGTGATTGGGGTTCAAATTTAGAAAAGGGGTGAAGCCACATCCAATCAGATTTATTTTATTTCAATGCAAATGATTGATGTCAAAGACCGCAAAGCTCACAAACTTGGTCATTAAGTAATTGAGTAATTGTGTGTTAGGGTTAGGAAAAGTGGGCGGAGCCAACACCAGCCAAATACATACCCGGGCAACGCCGGGCGTCCAGCTAGTATATAATAAAAAACAGTTTGAATAAAATGCAATGACAGCTTTTAGGGTACGATAAACTACACTTTGGAAACTTGTAATTTGTGAACAGACAATAGAACTTATGCAAAAAAGCAAATATGATAACTTTATGAGTAATAAAAAGTAGAAAAACACATTTTTATTGAATGTTATGTCGGAGTTTCAGACCACTTTAATAACAGGAACAAGTTTTGTTCCAGCCTTGATACAAATTTAATAGCTTGGACTTTAGCAACGCAGCTTGCATTACATAATGCACATTGTGGAAAACAACATCATCCATACAGGAGATGCATAGTTGGCATGAACTGCAACTGCAGGGCGGGCAGGGATTATCTCCATTTTAAAGGGTTTGGTGCAATACTTGGGGGTCATATTTTGTACTGTATTGTATTAATGTTTGGTGACATAATACATTTGCATTTGATACAAAATGTCTGATCCCCGGGTGCTTTAATTTATTGGATTTTGTAAATGTGTGAAGCACAAAAATTAGGATATATTTATACTTCAATGAATGTGTCATTGAGCAGAGTCAAACTTAAAAAGTAGATTTAAATCCTACTAATATTATAAATGGGAATGTTTGGATGTTTGTTACTCGATCACGCAAAAATGGCTGAACGGATTTGGATGAAATTTGGCACACACATAGCACATTACCTGGAATAAAGTATAGGATACTTTTTATTCCCATAACCAAAAAGTGAACAGAGACAAATACACATTTCACTGGGAAAATGTAAACAGCAGCCATTCTTATACTGTTAATGGCAGGGTTCTCAAACTTTGCACAGTTGTTGGTTACTGGGTGACTGGGATTAATATTCAGAAAAGTGGGTGGAGCCTAAAAAGCCAATAAAAATGAATGTATTGATTTTCAAGAGAAATATTTCATTGCTGTCATCCTTGCACTGTTAGGCATAAGCCTCAAACCTGGTACAGTTGGTCATTGGGTGACTGGGCTTCAAATTCAGAAAAGGGGGTGGGGCCACAAATAGCAAATCAGATTTGTTTCATTTCAATGCAAATTATTGATGTCAAAGACCGCAAAGCCAACAAACTTGGTCATTAAGTAATTGTGTGTTAGGGTTCGAAAAAGTGGGTGCAGCCTACACCAGCCAAATACCTACCTGGGCAATGCTGGGTCATCAGTGGGTGGAGACAAATACAAATTTCACTGGGAAAATGTAAACTGCAGCCATTCTTACACTGGTAATGGTAGGGTTCTCAAACTTTGCACAGTTGGTCACTGGGTGGCTGAGATTAATATTCAGAGAAGTGGGTGGAGCCTACAAAATCAAATCAAAATTCATCTATTGCTTTTCAAGGGGAATATTTAATTGCTGCCATTTTTGCACTGTTAATGGTACAGGCCTCAAACCTGGTACATTTGGTCAGTGGGTGACTGGAGTTGAAATTCAGAAAAGGGGGTGGAGCCACAGCCAATCAGATTTGTTTCATTTCAATGCAAATTATTGATGCCAAAGCTCACCGCAAAGCTCACAAACTAGGTAATTGAGTAATTGAGTAATTGTGTGTTAGGGTTAGTGGGCAGAAGCAAAACCAGACAGATACATACTCAGGCAATGCTGGGTCAAAAATACAGGGGGTTAAAATACACATGTATTAGTTGTAAATTTCTCCCAAAGTAAAATGTACTCTAAAGCACTTTTTTCCTATGATGCTGTCACTTACAGTAGGCAGTAGAAATGTGACGGATCTGACAGATTTTGAACTAATCCACTTCCTCTTGAGGGATTCTCAGGAATTCCTTTATTTTTAAAACCAGTCCCTGGATTGCAGCTGCACACTCCAACTGCCAGAATAGTGTGCACTGGATGAGACTGGCTTATCCACACCTTTGCACATGTACTTTTCGGGGACTGTTTTTAAAAAGAACGAAAAAACCCCTAGGAATTCCCTATGAGGAAATGGGCTAGTCCGCAATCAGTTAACCAACTGTAAGTGACAGTTACATAGGAAAAAAGTAATTTATATTGCATTTTGCTCTGGGACAAATTTACAGCTAATAAACATGTAAACATGTATTATACATTTTACAAATTTTCACAGCAGGTAAGGTAAGAGGAAATAAGAAGCTGGGGGAAGGAATAAGTCTGCTTAGACGATTCCTCTGCTGTTTATAATAGAGAATAAGTTCACTTTAACCTCTTTGCACCTCGATCGGTTTTCCCCTAAATAAACACAACAACACCAGGAGGTTCCAGACAGCGGTCAAAAAGCCCACATTGTGTCCAATACACAACTAGGAGAACAAAGTTTTCAACCATGACACCTCATTTTTTTTTTTAAACAAGTGACACCCATGCTAACTTAGAAATAAAAAACACATATATAAGTAGATAAATACTACTTCTACTTACATAACAGATGTATTCAGGGCCGGCCCTAGACTTTTTGCCGCCTGAGGGGGCCTGAGGGGGGCGCTCTGGGGGGCCGCCGAGCTGGAGGGGTAGCTGGCAGGACGGGGGTATTGGGCCTAGCGGCGGGGAGGGGGTCGTACCCCCCCCCCCCTCCCTCGCCTGGGTCCCCCGAACTGCGCTCCCCTCCAGCCTTACATAGAAGAAGCAGCCGCTATTTGTAAGACGCACGGGCGGGGAGGACTCACCTCTTCCCAGCGTGCGCTCCACTGACATCACTTCCTGCAGCGTTGCAGGAAGTGACGTCAGTGGAGCGCACGCTGGATCGAGGAAGAGGTGAGTCCTCCCCGCCCGTGCCTCTTACAAATAGCGGCTGCTTCTATGTAAGGCTGGAGGGGAGCGGAGGACGGGGGACCCAGGCGAGGGAGGGGGGGTCCGACCCCCCCTCCCCGCCGCTAGGCCCAATACCCCCGTCCTGCCAGCTACCCCTCCAGCTCGGCGGCCGGCTCCCCGCACGGACGGGCGGATGCCGCCCCTGGAAATTTGCCGCCTGAGGCAAAAGTTTCACCCCGCCTCATGAGCGGGCCGGCCCTGGATGTATTGTGCTATCCACGTAATGATTCCTGTGAATTTTATAAAGGAAAAGCAGAAAATTCTATTCTAGGCAGTGGCCATCTTGCTAAGCTAACACTGACATCATATCCTCCCTGACTCTTGTTTTCCCCCCTCCCTTTTCTTGCTCATTGTGTATTCATTAGCTGCCCTCCTCCCAGAGTCTTCAGACACTCCCACTGAGGTGTATACTAACAACTGCACTGTCTTATCCTCCAATCGCTGAGTCACCTCAGCCTTGCTTGTAAACACAAATAATCAGAGGGTGTATCTGATAAGCAGCTAGACAGGGAAATAAATGGAAGAGGAGAAATATATTATAGATAAAAAGAACTCCCAGCATTCAACTATTTGGCACTAGGGCCAGTGCTCCTAAAGTATGTGATAGCTCCAAACCATAACAGCAGAAAAAGTTTTGCAAGTTTTGAATACAGGATTAGCATCTTTATCACTAAATACACTCAGACCAGTTGCTGTTAAAATTTGATTTTTATGGTGACAATACCGCTTTAACAAGAATATAGCTATTATTTTGGCATAATAGTGGGGCGTGGCAGCAGCACTTTATTTTGTGCACCCTGGCGGTAAATGCAGCTGCAGGAGGAGGAGAAGAGTGTGGCAGCAGTTTTGACATTGTAGCTTTGCCCTTATTTATTCAGCAGTAACTAATATCTAAGCTCATCTGTCCGTTCCTCCTTCGTTATACACGGCATGAATAAAATATCAGACATGCCAATATCTGTGCAGCCAGGGGCGGAGCAATAGGGGTTGCAAACGCATCGGGGCCCTTGGGCCAGAGGGGCCCCGAAGTGCCCTCCCTCAACTACAGTATTAGCTCTCTATTGGTCCTGTGCTGGTAATAATTACTTCTATAGATACTTTGAACAGTGGTAATCATTAACAAACTGTTCCCCATCCCCTTCTTGCACCTCTGATACTGTAGTTGCCATTGGCAGGTTTTGGTGCGCCGTTTCAATTGTTATGTATAGAGTGCTTGGGGGGGGGCCATTGTAAAACTTGCATCGGGGCCCACAGCTTCTTAGCTACGCCACTGTGTGCAGCATACAATGGAGGAGGAACACACAGATGAGCTTAGATGGCTGATTAATAGTGAGCATGAGACCATCGGCTCCAGTAATAACACAAGTTGCCATACTTTTTCCTCTTACTGCTGATAGCGCTAGTGCTTACTTTTGGGGTAAGACTTGCTTGAAATTCCTGCTAGAGCCTACTTTCAGGGGATATCTTAATTTCATGTGGAAACATGGTAATAGTGTGCAGGGAGATCGAAGAAGATACAGAAGGAAAGGAGAGAGAAGGGACTAAGATAAGAAAAAAAAATCAACAACAAAAAAAGAGAAGAGAATGGGAGAAATATGAGACGGAGAAATGGAAAAGTAAGCAAGGAAGAGAGAAAGGCAGGAAGGAATGAAGGAAGGAAGGAAGGAAAGAGATGATAAGGAAGTGACAAATAGAGGAGAGGGAGGAGAAAGGATGGAAGGAGTAGAAGTGGGCGTGGGAGCAGGTGGAAGAAAGAAAGAATAATAAAAGAAGAGAAGGGAAGGGAAAAGGAGGAAGGGAAGTGAGCGGAGCAGGAGCATTGACGGTAATATGAGGAGAAGAGGATCAGAAAGGAGAAAAAGAAACGGAAAATGAATGAGTATCATGAATAAAAGTGCTCCAGTGTCCACAAGCATAATGTTTCATACACAAGCAATCGGAATTGCGTTTTCACCCTAGTGAATGCGCTGCAACCTGGCTGGCCGCCAATATTAATATACAAGGAAAAAATTTCAAGCGCAAATCACAATTTTTTCAACAACTCCAGTTCTTAATCAGAAGGTGTAAATGCTCTTTCTTAAATCCAATACTATGGGATGAATCATCCAGCCACCACCAGGGCACCCTTTGGGGAACATACTCACAAGATGGATGACCACTGTTAAAGCGGAATATAACCCTGCATTTCAACTTTGCTCTAAAACATTATTTACAGCATATTATATGCAAAAAGCATTTTTTTTACTAGACCAGCATTGGAAGGGTTACACAGAGTTTTAAAGTTCCTGGAGATTTCTGCAGATGCATCCGAAGCTGAAATAGATACATTTTGTTTACATAAATGTATCTAAGTGTTGAATGTTACACACTTTGGCTGTCCTCCAGCTCAGTCAGAGAGTGAGTCACATTCAACACTTAGATACATTTATGTAAACAAAATGCATCTATTTCAGCTTCGGATGCGTCTGCAGAAATCTCCAGGAACTTTAAAACTCTGTGTAACCCTTCCAATGCTGGTCTAGTAACAAAAAAAAATGCTGGTTGCATATAATATGCTGTAAATAATGTTTTAGAGCAAAGTTGAAATGCAGGGTTATATTCCGCTTTAAGTTGGTCAAATTGCGCTTTATCACAGGGAACCTTTGTATCCTTAGGGTCCCAGTCCCTTGTGCTTCTCAGGTACAGTTGAATGGCATACCTCAAAAGCAGAAAGCTCCCATAGCATAATACTGTTTTAAAAACTCAGGCTTTACTAGTTAAAAACACTCACATGATCCTCCAGGTTATATGCGCTGGATGGTGATGGCTGGATGATTCATCCCATAGTATTGGATTTAAAGAGAATCCGTAACCAAGGATTGAACTTCATCCCAATCAGTAGCTGAGACCCCCTTTCCCATGAGAAATCTATTCCTTTTCTCAAACAGATCATCAGGGGGGTCTGTATGGCTGATATTGTGTTGAAACCCCTCCCACAGTGTGATGTCAGGACCATGGTGCTGAAATCACACTATGGGAGCCTTGCTGCATTGTGGGAAATATCAGCTTTTTCCAACTGCCAAAAAAGCAAGCAGCAGCTACTTCCACTGACATTACCTGCCAGCAGTAAAGATGTCACCATGTGATAAATGTCAGAATGTAAATCAGGGAGAGGACATATTGTACAATGGGCAAACACTGACTAAATCATTTATACATAATTATTGTAAAAATTAAGCACTGTTGTTCATTACGTTATTTTCACTGGAGTTCCTCTTTAAGAAAGAACATCACGCCTTCTGATTAAGAACTGCTGTTGTTGAAAAAACAGTGATTTGCGCTTGAAACATTTTTTCTTTTATAAGGTTAGGTACCCACTATGAAATTTTCTGGCAGATTTACTGTCAGATCGATTATTTCCAACATGTCCAATTTGATTTCAGATCATTTTCCATTTGATTTCCGATAGGAGTGAGCGGAAAACAGTCGGAAATTGATCGAAAAAGAAAAAAAACGATCTGACTGTAAATCTGCCAGAAAATCTCATAGTGTGTACCTAGCACAGTGGCTGGATGGTGTAGTGGTTAAGGGCTCTGCCTCTGACACAGGAGACCCGGGTTCGAATCTCAGCTCTGTCTGTTCAGTAAGCCAGCACCTATTCAGTAGGAGACCTTAGGCAAGTCTCCCTAACACTGCTACTGCCTATAGAGCGCGTCCTAGTGGCTGCAGCTCTGGCGCTTTGAGTCCGCCAGGAGAAAAGCGCAATATAAATGTTCTGTGTTTGTTTAGCATAAGAAAATGAATGAGATGCGGGTTAATTCTTTTCTGGAAGTTTAAAAAATCATAAAAAAAGTTACCAGCATAAACATTTTGTACCAAAGTTACCAAAAAACAACAAAAAAAACCAACAACTAACAAACAGAAAAAATAACTCAATTTGTTTGTCTCTCTCAAAGGTTACTTACCCGATACACTGACGGTCACATTGTTTGACATCCACTTTCTTTCTCCCCTCAGTCTCACGCTGTACCATCCTTGGTGCTCTTTGGTGAGGTTGGTTAACATTATGGTGCAGTTCTGTGCATTATCCTTCCCCATATACAGCACACGGTGAGCAAACAGACTGTCCACAGCTGAGGCATTGCTGCTGCTGTACACAACTGCCCCTATATACTCCTTGATGCTCTCATCATACCATGCATTGTGATACCATATGAAGCTGCTATATGCTGGTTTTCCTGGAGAATATAAGCATGGGAGCAGTGCACAGGATCCATTCCAAACATTCACTCCTCCGGGAAGCTTGACATCTGCCTTAACTGCAGTTACAATTCCTGCAATGAAGATAGATAATTATATCTTGGGATCCTGTGATTTGAGGAAAGATCAGCACAGTCAGCTGGAAGTACCTACAGGTGAAACTCGGAAAAAATAGAATATGTTGTAAAAGTCAATTTATTTCAGTAATTAAAAGGTGAAACTAATATATGAAATAGACTCATGGCATGCAAAGCGAGATATGTCAAGCCTTTATTTGTTAGAATTTGATGATTATGGCTTACAGCTTATGATAACTCCAAAATCAAAATCTCAGACCATTAAAATATTGAGAAAAGGTTCAATATTCTAGGCTCAAAGTGTCAGACTGTAATCAGTTAATTCATCCAAAACACGTGTGTGTGTGTGTGCGTGTGCGTGCGTGTGTCTAGGGCCGCCTTCAGGGCATCACAGGAGGGACTGCTGTATGGGGCCCTGCGAACAGTGCCACACATAGGCTGCCCATTAATGTGATGAGGACCCACTCATCCAGGAGTTTCTTTAATCACTAACTGACTAAGGTATGGGAGAAATGGATTTTTACTTACCTGGGGCTCCTTCCAGCCCCCTGTAGTCCATCCGCTCCCTTAATACTCTTCCGGTCCGATCAGTTGTGATCCTATGAAGTCCACACAATCCAGCTGGGTTGCGGGGCACTGTGCATGCACTGTTCCACTGCTCCTCCATCATGCTCCCATAGCTGGGAGCTTTCTGCGCAAGTGCAGTTACAATATTAACTGAGCATAGGCAGAACCCTCCCAGCCATGGGAGCGCATGAAAAGTGGTCACACAGAAGTTATTGTGTTCAGGCCTTCAAAGATTGTGATTTGCCATCTGGGGGCATAGGGGAGTGAGGGGGGCCAAGAAGGTTTGCCCAGGATGAGGCCCAAAAATTTCTGATTGCGGCCCTGTGTGTGCGCTTTAACCCCCTTGGCGGTATGAAAAATACCGCCAGGGGGCAGCGCAGCAGGTTTTTTTTTTATTTTTATTTTTTTAAATCATGTAGCGAGCCCAGGGCCTCCGGCGATAGGCGATCAGGAAATCCCGTTCAAAGAACGGGATTTCCTGGAGGGCTTCCCCCGTCGCCATGGCGACGGGGCGGGATGACGTCACCGACGTCAGCGACGTCATTGGGAGACCCGATCCACCCCTTGGCGCTGCCTGGCACTGATTGGCCAGGCAGCGCAGGGGTCTGGGGGGGGGGGGGGTGCGCGCCGCACCGGATAGCGGCGATCGGGCGCTCTGCGGCGGCGATCGGGGTGCTGGCGCAGCTAGCAAAGTGCTAGCTGCGTCCAGCAAAAAAAAAAATTATGAAAATCGGCCCAGCAGGGCCTGAGCGGCACCCTCCGGCGGCTTACCCCGTGTCACACACGGGGTTACCGCTAAGGAGGTCAACCGATTTAAACGAAACTTGGTATACAGATCCCTTACTACCTGGGATGATGGGTCCCCCCCCCTGCCACGTGGGCGGAGCAACAAACAGCAAATCAGATTTCCAGCAAACCAGAATGGATTTTCAGATCTGTAGATGATTGTCAGATCTGCAGATGAATGTCTGTTAAACAAGGTGTGTATGAGGATCTGCAGATATCATAGACTATGAATGCATTTTGCAGGAACGGATCTTTTGCAGGAACAGATCTTTTGCAGATACTGATCTTTTGAATGTGTATGGCATCTGTGTGTGCAGCATCTTGCAAAGATTTTTATCTGATGAGTTCAGCTCAATAGAATAGACTGTGTAGGTATGGCTCTCATACTACATGGGAGGGGGTAAAATTGGTCTGTGATCTTTCATTAATCTTTCAAGTGTGTACACACCATTAATCGCAGGGTTTTCAAACTTGGCACACTTGGTCACTGGGTGAATGAGAATAGAATTAGGAAAGTGGGTGGAGCCTACAATAGCCAATCAAACTTCACCTATTGATTTTCAAGGGGAATATTTAAACTGCTGCCATTCTTACACTGTTAATGGCAGAGGCTTCAAACTTGCTACAGTCGGTCATTGGGTGACTGGGGTCCAAATTCATTAACCTCCTGAGTGTTACGCCGCTCAGGAGGTGTTGTTAATTTTTGCCCGATTTTTAAATTTTTGTGGCAAATAGCTATAAATCCTCTAGCTAGCACTAGGCTAGCTAGAAGAAGTGTCTGGCACCCTTTGATCGCCGCCGCTCCCCCGTTTATACATTACCCAGCCTGGATCCAGCAATCGGCGCAGCCTCCACGGCCAGCTCCGGTCTTTACTATGGGGAGGATCGCACATGACGTCATGACGTCACCAACATCATGACATCATGCGCAAACCCGATCCTCCCCATAGAGAGTCCAGAGCTGCGCCGGGAGGCTGCGCAATCGCTGGATCCAGGGGGGGGGGGGGGAGGGTAACGTATAAATGGGGTGATCGTGGGGGATCAGCGGGGATCCTGGGGTTTCTAGCTAGCCTAGTACTAGCTTAAGGATTTACAGCTATTTGCTACATTTGTTTCATTAAGGGGACTCCTGGGGCCACAGAGCGGTATGCCCGACACAGTGTCAGGCATACCGCTGAGAATGTTAAAGGGGCGGGGTCACAAATAGCCAATCAGATTTCCTTGGTGTATAAACTGTTTCCATTCACACATTTTTGATGCCAGGAACCTCATAGCTCACAAACTTGGTCAACAAAACTTAGTTTATTGAGGTCACAAAATATACAATACAGCAGAAAACAGGGCATCAAGATAATAACATACAATACATAATAAGATTCAGAATTTCAAATATTAATGTTTGAACTTCCAGATACACCAATATTAGCCAAAATCTGATTTCCAACAAGGTCATGCATTAAGTTGTAAAATCCACATTTTAGGAGAAGGAGGGTTGACACTTTTCCACATTTGAAGGATTAATTTCCTGGCCACAAATAAAGACCTAAACCTATTGATTTTCAAGGGGAATATTTACATTGCTGCCATTCTTACACTCTTAAAGGACTTACGAGGCCAACCTATACAAAAAAAAGTTTAAAAAGTTAAGTACCTGCGTCTCTTTAATAGACACGGAGGACGCCATCCGCGCCCTCCGTGTCGTTCCGCCGGGTCCCCGCCAGTTAATAGCCCCCGCGGCCGGTCACGACCGCAGGGCCCGGGTCGGGCTCTCCTGCCTCTGCCAACATGGCCGCCGGAGCTGGCCGCGGCTGCGCAGTCCGCACAGCCACGAGTTCGGCTGCGCAGCTCTGGGGCCAACCCCCCGATCCACGCCAAAATTCACCTATTGATTTTCAATAGGAATATTAAAATTGCTGCCATTCTTGCACTGTTAATGGCACAAGCCTCAAACCTGGTACAGTTGGCCATTGGGTCACTGGGGTTCAAATTCAGAAAAGGGGGTGGAGCCACGAACAGTCAATCAGATTTGTTTCATTTCACTGGGAGAATATAAATTATTGATGCCAAGTACCCGACAGCTCACAAACTTGGTCATTGAGTGACTGTGTGTCAAGGCTAAAAAAAGTGGGCGGAGCCAAAACACATTTCATTTGGAAAATATAAACTGCAGCCATTCGTACTCTGTTAATCGCAGGGTTCTCAAACTGTGCCCAGATGCTCACTGGGTGACTGAGATTAATATTCAGGGAAGTGGGTGGAGCCTATAATAGCCCATCAAAATTCACCTGTTTCAAAGGGAATATTTAAATTGCTGCCATTTTTACACTCTTAAAAGCAGATCCTTCAAACTTGCAGCAGTTGGTCATTGGGTGACTGGGGTTCAAATGCTGGAGAGGGGGTGAAGCTACACAAAGACAATCTGATTTGTTAATCTCTATGGGAATGTACAAATTATTGATGCCAAAGACCCCAAAGCTAACAAACTTGGTAATTGAATGTTTGTATGTTAAAGTTAGAAAAAGTGGGTGGAGCCAACACCAGCCAAATACATATCTGGGCAACGCCGGGTCATCAGCTAGTTTCCTATATTAGTTTCACCTTTTAATGAAAAATTATTGAAATAAATGGACTTTTGCATGATATTCTAATTTTTGGAGTTTTCTCTGAATCTAAATTATATATACAGTACAGTATATACAGTGGGATGTGAAAGTTTGGGCAACGTTGTTAATCGTCATGATTTTCCTGTATAAATCATTGGTTGTTATGATAAATAATGTCAGTTAAATACACTCACCTAAAAGATTATTCGGAACACCTATTCAATTTCTCATTAATGCAATTATCTAACCAACCAATCACATGGCAGTTGCTTTAATGCATTTAGGGGTGTGGTCCTGGTCAAGACAATCTCCTAAAGTCCAAACTGAATGTCAGAATAGGAAAGAAAGGTGATTTAAGCAATTTGGGAGTGGCATGGTTGTTGGTGCCAGACGGGCCGGTCTGAGTATTTCACAATCTGCTCAGTTACAGGGATTTTCACGCACAACCATTTCTAGGGTTTACAAAGAATGGCGTGAAAAGAGAAAAACATCCTCTGAGCGAAAATGCCTTGTCAATGCTAGAGGTCAGAGGAGAATAGGCCAACTGATTCAAGCTGATAGAAGAGCAACGTTGACTGAAATAACCACTCGTTACAACCAAGGTATGCAGCAAAGCATTTGTGAAGCCACAACATGCACAACCTTGAGGTGGATGGGCTACAACAGCAGAAGACCCCACCGGGTACCACTCATCTATACTACAAATAGGAAAAAGAGGCTACAATTTGCATGAGCTCACCAAAATTGGACAGTTGATGACAGTTGCACAGTTGGTCAGTGGGTGACTGGGATTAACCACTTGAGGACCACAGTCTTTTCGCCCCTTAAGGACCAGAGCCTTTTTCTCCATTCAGACCACTGCAGCTTTCACGGTTTATTGCTCGGTCATACAACCTACCACCTAAATGAATTTTACCTCCTTTTCTTGTCACTAATACAGCTTTCTTTTGGTGCTATTTGATTGCTCCTGCGATTTTTACTTTTTATTATATTCATCAAAAAAGACATGAATTTTGGCAAAAAAATGATTTTTTTAACTTTCTGTGCTGACATTTTTCAAATAAAGTAAAATTTCTGTATACATGCAGCGCGAAAAATGTGGACAAACATGTTTTGGATAAAAAAAACCCCATTCAGTGTATATTTATTGGTTTGGGTAAAAGTTATAGCGTTTACAAACTATGGTGCAAAAAGTGAATTTTCCCATTTTCAAGCATCTATGACTTTTCTGACCCCCTGTCATGTTTCATGAGGGGCTAGAATTCCAGGATAGTATAAATACCCCCCAAATGACCCCATTTTGGAAAGAAGACATCCCAAAGTATTCACTGAGAGGCATAGTGAGTTCATAGAAGATATTATTTTTTGTCACAAGTAAGCGGAAAATGACATTTTGTGACAAAAAAAATAAAAAAAAAAGTTTCCATTTCTTCTAACTTGCGACAAAAAAAAAATGAAATCTGCCACGGACTCACCATGCCCCTCTCTGAATACCTTGAAGTGTCTACTTTTCAAAATGGGGTCATTTGTGGGGTGTGTTTACTGTCCTGACATTTTGGGGGTGCTAAATTGTAAGCACCCCTGTAAAGCCTAAAGGTGCTCATTGGACTTTGGACCCCTTAGCGCAGTTAGGCTGCAAAAAAGTGCCACACATGTGGTATTGCCGTACTCAGTAGAAGTAGTATAATGTGTTTTGGGATGTATTTTTACACATACCCATGCTGGGTGGGAGAAATATCTCTGTAAATGACAATTTTTTCATTTTTTTACACACAATTGTCCATTTACAGAGTTATTTCTCCCACCCAGCATGGGTATGTGTAAAAATACACCACAAAACACATTATACTACTTCTCCCGAGTACGGCGATACCACATGTGTGGCACTTTTTTGCACCCTAACTGCGCTAAAGGGCCCAAAGTCCAATGAGTACCTTTAGGATTTCACAGGTCATTTTGCGACATTTGGTTTCAAGACTACTCCTCACGGTTTAGGGCCCCTAAAATGCCAGGGCAGTATAGGAACCCCACAAATGACCCCATTTTAGAAAGAAGACACCCCAAGGTATTCCGTTAGGAGTATGGTGAGTTCATAGAAGATTTTATTTTTTGTCACAAGTTAGCGGAACATGACACTTTGTGGAAAAAAACAATTAAAATCAATTTCCGCTAACTTGTGACAAAAAAATAAAATCTTCTATGAACTCCCCATACTCCTAACTGAATACCTTGGGGTGTCTTCTTTCTAAAATGGGGTCATTTGTGGGGTTCCTATACTGCCCTGGCATTTTAGGGGCCCTAAACCGTGAGGAGTAGTCTGGAAATCAAATTCCGCAAAATGACCTGTGAAATCCTAAAGGTACTCATTGGACTTTGGGCCCGTTAGCGCAGTTAGGGTGCAAAAAAGTGCCACACATGTGGTATTGCCGTACTCGGGAGAAGTAGTATAATGTGTTTTGGGGTGTATTTTTACACATACCCATGCTGGGTGGGAGAAATAACTCTGTAAATGGACAATCGTGTGTAAAAAAATCAAAAGATTGTCATTTACAGAGGTATTTCTCCCACCCAGCATGGGTATGTGTAAAAATACACCACAAAACACATTATACTACTTCTCCCGAGTACGGCAATACCACATGTGTGGCACTTTTTTGCACCCTAACTGCGCTAAAGGGCCCAAAGTCCAATGAGTACCTTTAGGATTTCACAGGTCATTTTGCGGAATTTGATTTTCAGACTACTCCTCACGGTTTAGGGCCCCTAAAATGCCAGGGCAGTATAGGAACCCCACAAATGACCCCATTTTAGAAAGAAGACACCCCAAGGTATTCCGTTAGGAGTATGGTGAGTTCATAGAAGATTTTATTTTTTGTCACAAGTTAGCGGAACATGACACTTTGTGGAAAAAAACAATTAAAATCAATTTCCGCTAACTTGTGACAAAAAAATAAAATCTTCTATGAACTCACCATACTCCTAACAGAATACCTTGGGGTGTCTTCTTTCTAAAATGGGGTCATTTGTGGGGTTCCTATACTGCCCTGGCATTTTAGGGGCCCTAAACCGTGAGGAGTAGTCTGGAAATCAAATTCCGCAAAATGACCTGTGAAATCCTAAAGGTACTCTTTGGACTTTGGGCCCTTTAGCGCAGTTAGGGTGCAAAAAAGTGCCACACATGTGGTATCGCCGTACTCGGGAGAAGTAGTACAATGTGTTTTGGGGTATATTTTTACACATACCCATGCTGGGTGGGAGAAATAACTCTGTAAATGGACAATTGTGTGTAAAAAAATCAAAAGATTGTCATTTACAGAGGTATTTCTCCCACCCAGCATAGGTATGTGTAAAAATACACCCCAAAACACATTATACTACTTCTCCTGAGTACGGCGATACCACATGTGTGGCACTTTTTTGCACCCTAACTGCGCTAAGGGGCCCAGAGTCCAATGAGTACCTTTAGGCTTTACAGGGGTGCTCAAAATTTAGCACCCCGCCCACTTGCCAGGACAGTTAACAAACCCCACAAATGACCCCATTTTGGAAAGAATACACGCTAAGGTATTCCATGAGGGCCATGGTGAGTTCATAGAAAATTTTATTTTTTGTCACAAGTTAGCGGAAAATGACATTTTGTGAAAAAAAACAAAAACACAAAACCACAATTTCTGCTAACTTGTGACAAAAAATAAAACATTCTATGAACTCACCATGCACCTCACGGAATACTTTGGGGTGTCCTCTTTCCAAAATGGCATCATTCGTGGGGTCTGTCCTGGCATTTTAGGGTCTCTGCAATCATTACATGTATGGCCAGTATTAGGAGTTTCTGCTATACTCCTTATATTGGGCATAAGGGTAATGCACTGTGGGCTGAAAGGAAAAATGAACGTCAAACAATCAATCAATGTGGATGAAAAAATATCTGCCAAAAAATTTTGGAAAAAAAAAAAGAGGAGGAAGGCATCTGCCAGGACATAGGAGCTGCCGCCCCAAAAATCCAAACCCACCAGCTCGTATGCCCTGGAAAACCTGATTTATCCATTCACACTGATCGATGTGGATGAACAAATCATTGCCAGAGTTCTTTTTTGATACAAAGTGTTCGCCAAAGCATATGAATCCCCAACACCACTCCTCAGCCCATATGCCTCGGCAAACATATCTTTTTGACTGCGGAGGAGAAATCTCGTCCTGCAGCGCTACATGCACCGACTTGTGTGTAAGCTGACAGACGCGCAACGTTCTGTCAGGATGCACCATCAGTACTGCAGCTGGTTAGTCGTTCGCTCGGTCCACCTGGAAGGTTATTGGATGGAAAAAGAGAAAAAAACCCCCAAAAAACAAGCAAGCAGCAAAGCAATTACTTCATTAACATTAATAACCTTTGAACTTTTTTAATAAAAAACTTAACATTGCAAACCAAACATTAACTTCTTTGCTTACCTGTTTTTTTTTTTTTTTTAACTTACCTCCCGAGGACAAACCTCTCCTCCCCCATGGAACAATGTGCGAAGTGCAAATCGCACAGAGTTGTGGCGAAATACATTACGCAATTTGTCCCAAGTGAAAGGAGAGGTTTCTGGCAGCCCTGTGTATTAGGGTCTCTGGAAACCCGATGTTTGGTTTCACACTGCATATTGACATATCCGGTGGGTCGAGCCCGCCGCACCGTATCGTCCAAAACAGACCTTCAGGCAATACCACAAGAGTAGCATTCGGCCTAGTAATGAACTGCGTCGCCATAGACTAACATGACTTCCGGGCCGATCGATATTGCCACAGAAGCCACGCAGTAACGTAGGCATGCACTAGCGTTAAGTCAAGCACTTCCGGCGTAGGGGGGGACCGCAAAGTGTGACTTTTGCTAGGCATTTTGCCCTAACGCATCGCAGCAGTGTGAAATAGCACTGAGAGACCCTTGTGTGCCTACCGCTGTGTGTGGAGTTCCCTACTCTCTAATAGTGTACCTGCTCGTGGTACCTCTCAAAACACTCCCCTAGGCATAGGCCAGGCTCGTCAGGACAGGTGGGACAATAAACAGTGGTGTCACGCCTTATTCCAGCCCTGCTGCAGACACGACAGCGTTTTCTTCGGATTCGTTGACCTGAGGTAGTCGGAATTGGATAGGCGTAATGCCTTCCATGCAGCCGGCTAGTTGCATCTTGGGGTTGGGCCACGGCACCTCCTGGATACAGGAGTTCCATCACGATCTGTTTATTAAATTGAATAAACGAGCCAGTTCTCCCAGCCTTACTGTAGAGAACAAAGCTGTTGTAAATTGCCAATTGAATGAGGTAAAAAGACACTTTTTTATACCAGCGTCTTGTTTTTCGGGCAACTAAATAGGGTGCTAACCTCTGGTCATTGAAGTCCACCCCTCCCATGTTAGTATTATACTCGTGGACGACAAGGGGTTTTTCAATGACCTCAGTTCGCCGTTGAATTTCAACTGTCGTGTCTGCGTGAATGGTGGACAGGAAGTAAACCTCCCTCTTGTCCTTCCATTTCACCGCGAGCAGGTCGTCAGCACACAAGGCGGCCCTCTGCCCCCGTTGAAGTCTGGTGGTAATGAGCCGTTGGGGGAAGCCCCGGCGACTAGGCCGCACGGTGCCACAGCATCGGATTTTTTCTATTTTTAAGTGCTGAAAGAGGGCCACACTTGTGTAATAATTGTCCACAAAAAGATGGTACCCCTTCTGGAACAAGGGTGACACCAAGTCCCACACAACCTTTCCACTGCTCCCCAGGTAGTCAGGGCATCCGACCGGCTCCAATTTTGAGTCTTTTCCCTCATAGACCCTAAAATAAGATGTATAGCCTGTGGCCCTTTCACAGAGCTTATACAGTTTCACCCCATACCGGGCGCGCTTGTTTGGGATGTACTGTTTGATGCGAAGGCGCCCGGTAAAGCGTATGAGGGACTCGTCTACGCAGATGTCCTGGTCAGGGGTATAAGCATCTGCAAATCTGGATGACAGGTGGTCTATGAGGGGTTGAATTTTGTGGAGCCGGTCAAAAGCAGGGTGGTCACTTCGATGACAGGTTTCGTTGTCATTGAAGTGCAGGAAGCGCAGGATGTTCTCAAATCGTGTCCTGGACATGGCAGCAGAGTACAGGGGAACATGATGTGCTGGGTCCGTAGACCAATAAGACCGCAACACATTCTGCTTTACTAGTCCCGTGTGAAGGAGAAGGCCCAAAAAAATTTTCATTTCGGAAACTTGGACTGGTTTCCACCGAAAAGGCTGGGCAAGGAACTTTTCCGGATTGGCGGTTATATATTGTGTGGCCTTACGGTTGGTCTCTGCCACAATTAAGTCCAAGAGATCCTGGGTGAAGAACAGATAGAAAAAGTCTAGGGCCGATCCTAGATTATCTGTCTCCACCTGGACTCCAGACTGGGCGGTGAAAGGGGGAAGTACGGGTGCGGCGGAATCAGGGGATTGCCAATTTGGGTTTGCCAGCACCTCTGGTAAATTAGGGGTAGTACGGGCCCGTCTTCTTGGTGGCTGCGACTGGGATCTTACTGCACGTGCCACCGAACCAGTTTCAACTTCCATGCTGGTGCTCGCCACTTCACCAGGGTTTACGGAAGTACTGGTGCTAGGTCCAGGAGATGTTGTGCTGCTGGTGCCTGTCCCACCATGAAATCTCAGACCAGCACGAACACCACTCTGCTGCCCTTGAGGCTGATCCTGCGCCACCTGCGGTCCAACAACATGGGGTGTGGTACGCCTGGCTTTAGCCGGGACCTCAACCTCGTCATCACTATCGGTCAGTGAGCCACTGCTCAATTCAGGTTCAAACTCTGACCCGGAAGATTCGTTGAATGAGGCGTCCCAATCGTCCTCATCCGACTGGGCCATGTACCTGAGAACCTCATCATCGGAATACCCCTTTCTTGCCATGGTGGGCTGCTAAATTTAGGGAGTATTTGAGATGTAGAAAGCTGTGGTCACTGAGTTTTGATAAAAAAAATAAATCAAAACTGAGGTTTACAGTGCCACAGCTATTGTACAGTGTTTTTTGCAGTGATCAGAAAAAAAATTCTGTCACTGCGGTGGGGCGGGCTGAACGCAAGTGCAGGCGAGCGATCAGGCCTGATCGGGAAAACACTGCGTTTTTTTTTGTGGATCCTAGTGACCCTAATAGATCTGACTGCGATCAGTAATGATCACTTACAGATACTATATAGTACCAATGTTGATTAGCGACAGTGATGACGCTAATTAGTGACTGTGGTGCAGTGGGCTGAGCACTAACTGACACTTACAAAGGGGCCTAGCTAACTGGCCTAACTGCTAACACTAGTGATACTAAAAAAGTGACAGTTTTCACTGATCACTGTTTTTAGATCACTAGGATAGTGACAGGGGGGTGGTGGTGAGTGGGGAATCAGAGGCAATCAGAAACAATCACAGGACAATCAAAGGCAATCGCAGGCCAATCACAGGGCACTCAATTCACGGGACAATCAAAGCCAATCACGGGACAATCAAAGCCAATCACGGGACAATCAAAGCCAATCACAGGCCAATCAAACCAATCACGGCACAATCAAAGCCAATCGCGGGACAAAGCCGATCATGGGACAATCAAAGCCAATCACGGGACAATCAAAGCCAATCACAGGCCAATCAAAGCCAATCACAGGCCAATCACGGGACAATCACGGGACAATCAAATACAATTACAGCACAATCAAATTGAATGTCAGCACAATGAAATTGAATGTCAGCACAATCAAATGCAATTACAGCACAATCAATTACAATGCACTGGGAAGGTGATTGGGGGGGGGGGGAGGGGGGGGGGGTCTGAGGGCGATCAGAGGGTGTGGGGGGTTGACTAGGTGTCCGCACGGGGCAGACTGGGTCCTGATCTGGTGGGTGGCAGACACAGGGGGTGACGATAGATCAGTGAGGGATTACAGGGGAGAATAGATGTAAACAATGCACTGGGGAGGTTATCAGCAGGGGGGGGGCTGAGGGCAATCTGAGGGTCTGGGTGGGTGATCAGGTGCCCCCAAGGGACAGTTTAGGGTCTGCTCTGATGGGTGGTGGTGACAAGGGGTGATAGGCAGGTGATAAGCAGGTGATAGACAGGTGATCAGTGGGTAAGGCAGCTGTATACAAACATATACAGTATACAGGGGGGTGGTCTGGGGGGTGGTCTGGGGGGGATCTGAGGGTAGGGAGGGTGATCAGGGTACCCTAGGGGGCAGTTAGGGACCTACCCTAGGGGATAGCGTCCCTAGATAGTGACAGGGAGTGATTGATGGGTTTTTAGGTGGGTGGTGGGGTGCTAGCAGTGGTGTGCTGGGGTGGTCAGGGGGGGTTCTGAGGGCTGGGGTGGGCGATCGGGGGGTCTGTGTGGGGCAAAGAGTGTTTTGCTGCACTTATCTATTGGCTGCCTGTCCTCTCTGATGGTCGCACGATGAGTGACCATCAGCGGAGGAGGCAGCCAGTATAATACACTTTGTTACAATAACAAAGTGTATTATACACTCTGATTGGCCAGATCGCGCAAGTTTGAAACCCGCCGGCGCTGCTGATTGGCCGGCGGGTTTCCGAGTAGGGTGGGCGGAGCCTATTGCCGGCGGCGATCGCGTCATTGATGACGCGATCGCCGCACAGCCACCGCTGATGCCGCCCCCGCCGATGGGCGTATTGCGGTCGTTTGGGCCCAGTCTTTGCCGCCACCCATCGGCTGGGGGCGGTCGGCAAGTGGTTAATATTCAGAAAAGTGGGTGGAGCCTACAAAAGCCAATACAAATTCACCTATTGTTTTTCCAGGGGAATATTTCATTGCTTTCCTCCTAGCACTGTTAATAGCACAAGCCTCAAACCTGGTACAGTTGGTCATTGGGTGACTGGGCTTCAAATTCAAAAAAGGGGGTGGGGCCACAAATAGCCAATCAGATTTGTTTCATTTCAATGCAAATTATTGATGCCAAAGACCGCAAAGCCAACAAACTTGGTCATTGAGTAATTGTGTGTTAGGGTTAGAAAAAGTGGGTGCAGCCACCACCAGCCAAATACATACCCGGGCAATGCCAGGTCATCAGTGGGCGGAGACAGATACAAATTTCACTGGGAAAATTTAAACTGCAGCCATTCTTACACTGTTAATGGTAGGGTTCTCAAACTTTGCACAGTTGGTCACTGGGTGACTGTGATTAATATTCAGAAAAGTGGGTGGAGCCTACAAAAGCAAATCAAAATTCACCTGTTGCTTTTCAAGGGTAATATTTAATTGCTGCCATTTTTACACTGTCAATGGTATAAGCCTCAAACCTAGTACAGTTGGTCACTGGGTGAATGGGGTTCGAATTCAGAAAAGGGGGTGGAGCCACAGCCAATCAGATTTGTTTCATTTCAATGCAAATTATTGATGCCAAAGACCGCAAAGCTCACAAGCTAGGTCATTGAGTAATTGTGTGTTAGGGTTAGAAAAAGTGGGCGGAGGCGAAACCAGCCAAATACATACCCGGGCAACCCTGGGCCATCATCAGCTACAATATATATATATATAAAGGCCAGGCATTGATAAAGGCTGGGGACAGCCAAAACCGTTGCCTGTACATAACTTGTATGAAGCTCAGTAAAAGAGCAGTGTGCTGCCACTCCTCGTTTGATTCTTATCTACCACCACTGTGTGTGTGTATATATATATATATATATATATATATATATATATATATATATATATATATATATACATACATACAGGTAGTCCTTGGTTAACGGACGAGATAGGGACTGTAGATTCGTTCTTAACCTGAATCCATACTAAAGTCGTAGCGCTGTACTATCTCTGTCCGCTTTGCCTCCTATGTGCCCCCCTTTGGCTCCAGTGTCCCCCTATGTGCCTCTCTGTCTTCCCCTGTGCCTGATTGTCCCCTTCAGTGCCTTTTTTTCTCCCTCTGTGCTCGTTTGTCCTACCTCTGTGCACCTCTATGTATCCACCTCTGTTTGAACCCTCTCTGTTTGTTCCCCTGTGCCTCCATTTGTACCCTCTGTGCCTATGTACCCCCTCCCCCCGTGCCTCCATTTGTACCCCCCTGTGCCATTTTGTACCATCTGTGCCTCTGTGCCCTCCCTGTGCCTCCGTTTTTACCCCCCTGTTCCTCCGTTTGTACCCCCCAGTGCCTCTTTCCCCTCGCTCTCCCTATGGACTCCAGCCCGAGACCAACGCTGTCTGTCTTCCACTCTCCGCCTTCCAATAGCCGCATACAGCACTGCTAGATCCAGCATCGCACCGCTTCCTGTATGTCATGTGACATACAGGAACCTGTATGTCACATGACATACAGGAAGTGAATGGATGCTGCATCTAGCGGTGCTGTACGCGGCTATTGGGAGCAGGAGGCAGAGAGCGGACAAAAGACAGTGTTGGACTCAGTCCAACACTGCTGGTGCTGCTGCGGGGACATGCGCCGGCACTCGGGGGAAGTTTGAAGCCATTTCTTCAAACTTCCCCCATGCAGAAATGACATCGCGACGGGATCGGGCCATTCGTATAGGCGGGTCGTTTGTATATCGGGCATTCGTAACCTGAGGACTACCTGTATATATATGTATAGGTATGTGTGTGTGACAGCAAGCCTATTGAGCCAATCAAAGTGCGGGGATCACGACATCACGTCCTAGAAAGCAACTGGACCTGACAGGGCAGGATTAATGGAGTGGCCAGTACATACAAAGGAGTATGCGTAAGTTACTAACACACGTTATGCAGCACTACCGCTTTTTAGCGTACACGCTGACATTTTAACTCACACTGCTCAATTTAGGCTACACTGCTTTACCAGCTTAATGAATCAAGCCCTTTGTGCCTTGCATAACGTGCAACAATACAGTCATAATGCTCACTCTGCATGTTAAAACAGACACTTTATTATCATAGCTTCGATTTTGCGTGTTATCCATAAGCACATTGTAGGGGGTAACTCAGACGCCACTGTCGCAGTGACCCACAACTGCACACACTCAAGCAATGGGGGAGGGAGGGTCTATTCTTTTAAGGATCAGGATATTGCTGGTTCCACCTTAAAGAGTCTGAAGCCTTCTAAAAATCATCATTTTCTTAGACATTTATCTTTAGCAATATTAGCAGTGCTAAAATGCTGTATTCTCGCGGCAGAACGATGTCATTAAACCCCCAAATCCGGGGAGAAAATGCGGGGAGCACTTCCTGGTAGAGGCAGAGCTTAGCACTGTAGCTTTGCCTCTACATGCGTCAATTCCCGCAGATCTCCGCCTCCTCCCCGCCCCTCTCAGTCTTCTTTCACTGAAAGGGGCGGGGAGAGGCGGTAATCAGCTGGGATTGAAGCTAATGGAGGTAGAGCTACAGCACAAAGCTCTGCCACCTTGGGCAGCAAAATCCACGACTTGTGTGTGTCGTGGATTTTCCCCCCGGTATTTGGGGGTTTAATGACATTGTTCTGCCGTGGGAATGCGGCGTTTTAGCACTGCTGATATTGCTAAAGATGAATGTTTAAAAAAAAGATTATTTTTAGAAGGCTTCAAACTCTCTTTAAACCAGCTATGCAGTTTTCATATTTCCTGAATGAGATTTTTACACAGATTACATTACTTTTGGGTCAAAAGCAGATTGGATGATAAGGAGTTGGGCCTATCTGCAGAACATTACTGCAGCCATTGCTGCACTTGTACTTACCTTTAAGGCATGATAGCGAGAGTGCAACAGTCCAGATGATCTTCACCTTCATGGTACTCATGAACCTAAAGTGAAAAACAAATAGATTGAATGTAAAACTGCAATGATATGAATATGGTAGATGGACACAACAACCCTGCCGCACTCCTAGTTAAGCCTACCACACACAAATTCCTAAGCAAAAGACAAAGTTTTATGATTGAAACCACACTGGTCCTTTCTATCATCATTAGTGTTCTTCCATATTAACATTTGAAGATAATAAGTTTATCAATTTAAAAGATGCGAATAAAGTATAGAGTTCATTTTTTGGTTTAGACATACATACAGTTGGGTCCATAAATATTTGGACTTAGACAACTTTTTTTTTTAATTTTGGTTCTGTACATTACTGCAATGTATTTTAAATGAAACAAATCAGACACAGTTGAAGTGTAGACTTTCAACTTTAATTCAGTGGGGTGAACAAAATGATTGTGCCAGCATGGAGAGCTCATTTGACCACATGTTGTGTCTGTTCACAACAAAATCTTCCACATGCAAGCACCACACCTCGGCCCGTAGGCAATTCATTTTTTCTCCCAAGTTTTCTCCTAGGTAATATTTTCACCACTTGTCATAAAATGCCTTTTAAACCACCAGAAAGCAAGAAAATACTTAAAATAATTTTGATAGTTCTTTTTCACCAACTTTTGGGTACTTTTTCAACTGCAAAATGCTGGAAATGTAGTTAGTTTAAAGAGACTATGAAAATGATCTCCCAGTAGATAACTCAGCCTTTTATCAGCTTCATTGATAATGACATAATGATGGACTTGCCCACACCTGTCCATGAAATGCCCTTTGAGTCAATTGTCCAATTACCTTTGAGCACCTGAAATAAAGGGATTGTGTTAAAAAAAAGCTTCAGTTGCCTAACAATTTTATGCAATAATTTTGTTCACCCCACTGAATTAAACCCGAAAGTCTGCACTTTAACTGCATGATCTGAGTTTTTAAAATTCATTGTGACTATGTACAGAACCAAAATTAGAAAAAAGTTACCTGTGTCAGAATATTTATGGACTAAACTGTATATTCATAGATCTGTACTGTAACCTCTTTCAGGTGTTGGTACAGTAGAGTCTCGGTTATCCGACATGGATAGGATGATGCCGGATCAGTGTGCTTTCTGGTGGCTCGACGTTAAAAATAGGCCTAGCTAATGCAGTACTATACCCCACTCTATATACATACCAATAAGACACTGGCCTCAATTCACTAAGCTTAACTCCTGTCTTTAATAACTCTTCAGAGCTGTTTTACAGTTATCACAATTATATCACCATGGTGCTAACTGTAAAACAGCTCAGAAGAGTTATTAAAGACAGGAGTTAAGCTTAGTGAATTGAGGCCACTACTGTCTTATATTAATTTTTGCTCTAAAAGATACGCTAGGGCTTATTTTCAGAGGATGTCTTATTTTTGGGCAAACACACTGGTATTTTTCCTATACAAAATGTACATACTGTATGCCATGTGCAACATACACAGAGCTTGTGGTTTGCAGATATTGGCTCTCAATTACAAGAAATTGATTCTGCTGATCATGTGGGTAAGAGTTTATTTCTTGCAGGCAGATAAGCTGTGTGTGTCCTGGGAAGAGGTGAAGTGCTGCTGATGCTTATCACAACAGTTCAGGAGGGCTGGCTCCAACAAAAACACAAATTTCCTGACACATATATAGGACTGTGTAGAACTCACATTATACTGCTGCTCTCCTGTATCCAGGCTTTGTATTCAGCGTGACTTGCTGGTGTCATGTGGGCTGCCTAGCTAGGGCTTATATTCAGGGGATGTCTTACATTTCAAGCATTCTTGAAATTCCTGCTAGGTTTTATTCTCAGGGGAATGTCTTACTTTAGGGGAAACACGCTACTATATACATACCATGCACAGTATTAAATATTAAAATACAGTAATTGAAATTATATTAACCTTCGGGGAGCTGTGAAATCCAGTCTCCAAAGTGACACTGAAGTGAAAATAAACTTATGATATAATGAACCGTATGGGCTTGATTCACAAAAGTGAAAAGCTGCTTATCACGTGCAAACTGCCTTTTCGCGTAAGAGTTTGCGCGCGTAAAGTTTAGTGCGCATAAAGTTTCGTGTGATAAGCATATTTTGCACGTGAAGCAGCTGGTTTTGCACGCTAAGTAGTGCGCGCGCTAAAATAGCACGTGAACAGTAACAGCTTTGCCGTGCAAACTACTTAGCACCGTTGTTTGCACGTGCAAAGCTTTTAGACGTGCTGACTGCGTTAGCACCCTTTAGTGAATCAAGCCCTATGTGTAGTATGGATAATTATTAGAACATTAGTAGCAAAGAAGAGAGTCTCATATTTTTATTTTCAGTTATATAGTTTTTTTTTTGCATCATTCTGTCATATTTGCAATTTTTTAAACCACACTCTGTGTTTTAAACTAGAACAGAGCTAATGCCTCTTTGAACTTTCCTGCATTAAAACATTAACTACCTGCCGACCGCTCCATGCCAATTCTAACCCCAGGACCACTCCATGCCGATTGGCGTGAATGGTTTCCTATGGGGATTGCAGGAGAGTGCACTCGCCGATGCGCGCGCATCTCCGCTTGGATGACGGAGCTCCGCCTTCAGTCTCCCAGCGGCGATCGCCACTCGGAGAATGTTAGACGGCCCATAACTCTGCCAGGGCAGAGATTTCAATTAGGGCAGCACAATGGCGTAGTGGTTAGCGCTCTAGCCTTGCAACGCTGGGTACCCGATTTGAATCCCAGCCAGGTCAACATCTGCAAGGAGTTTCTATGTTCCCTCCGTGTCTGCGTGGGTTTCCTCTGGGTACCCTGGTTTCCTCCCACACTCCCCCCCCAAAAAAAACAAACAAACAGATAAGTTAATTGGCTTCCCCCTAAATTGGCCCTAGACTATGATACATGTCTGCGTGGGTTTCCTCCAGGTACTCTGGTTTCCTCCAACATCCCAAAAACATACTACAGATAAGTTCATTGACTTTCCCCTAAATTGGCCCTAGACTACTATACATACACTACACAATACATACAAAGACAAAAGACTATTAGACATTAGATTGTGAGCCCTCTCTGAGGGACAGTTATGTAACAAGACAATATACTCTGTACAGTGCTGAGGAAGATGTAGTTGCTATATAAATACTTAATAATAATAATAATAATACATACCTAGACATAAGAAAGACTATGGTAGGGATTAGATCGTGAGCCCCTCTGAGGGACAGTGAAGTGCCAAGACAATGGCCTCAATTCACTAAACTTATCTCCTGTCTTTAATAACTCTTCTAGAGTTGTTACCATGGTGATAAGGCATGTAGTATTCAGGAAACATTTTACCTCAGGCAAGCCTAAAGTTAACTCTTCTGTCTTTAAATTAACTCTCCAATCCTTAAAATAACTCCAGAGTTAAAGACAGGCTGTTAATTAGCTGCATGTGAAAATAACTACAGAGGAGGTAAATTAACTACAGAGGAGGTAAATTAACTACAGGAGAGGTAACTTAAGGAATGAAGAGGTAAGATAACTCTCTTACTGTGTGGAGGTAAGTTTTCTCTTGCCTTATTATCTCTAGCATGATCTTAGTGAATTGAGGCCAATATATACTCTGTACAGCACTGCAGAAGATTTTGGCACTTTATTAATACTAAATAATAATAATTACTCGCCACTGAGTAGTCCTGTCTTGTAACGGACAGTTAGGAGCTATGGACCTGACTATCTATCCACTGTAGTGCGGTGAATCTCTGCGCCTGTGCGTATGTGGAAAGCAAGCAGGCTTTTGCATGAGATTGAGGTAAATGTGGTGTCAATCAAACTTACTTAGCAGGATGAGAGTCATTTACAAGCTGTGCAGAGATGTGTAGTTCCTCCTTGCTTCCTGGTACAGAGTGATCACGCTATAACTTGTTCTGCTTCATCTAACTTCTCTTCATGGGATGGAAAATGTTTCTGCCATGACAGGCTGTACCATACAGGATAGGCAAAGCCTGACACCTCATGCGTGCAATGCCAGTCATGAACCACTGAACTGTCTCCACTGTGTGTCCTCCACAGTCATCATCATCATCACTGTCAGCACGTATACACATTTCTGTGTTACTAAACATTATGCTGCAGCTGGAACTATCTCAGGGCTATACTCTAGTTATTATTATTATTGTGAATTTATATAGTGCTGACGTGTACGTAATAATAGGGCGCCTGGAAGTTTGGGCGCCCAGGAAAGCAGATAGTAGAATATCGGGAAATTCACAGATATTCTTCTATTATAGTATAAAGGATTGTAATATATCAGTATTAAATACCAATATTTTACTATAGCTAAACCTAACCCTGCTCTCACACAGAACCCCCCCCCCCCCCACTCAACACCTGAAGGTGGCCACACACCATACAACTTTTTAAATATCTGTTCAATTTAAGAATTGCAATACATTTTTCTGACTGATTGTAACATTTCAAAAATATGACCAATGTACCCCACATATATGTTCAATTTTTCCCCCAATTATGATAAAAATGATTGGACACTCTGACAAAATTGCTTGGGTGTGTATAATAATAAATTGACAATCTAACACACACCATACAATCTTTAGAAAGATTGAAAAAAAATATCTGGCATTCCGGATCGATAAAAATCGAAGAAAATGGAAATCCGATCGGATTTTTCAGTTGAATGAAAAAAAAGCTTTCGATTTTTCTGGAGATCCGATCGTTTTTATCGAATTACCGTAAAATCGGATCATTTTATTGTATCGTGTGTGGCCACCTTAAGACTGACTGCCCTCCCACCAGACACCCTTCCTGATGCCCAACCTCAACTGCCCCTAAAAAAATCACTTGCCAGCAGTAAAACTGTCACCATGTGGTAAATGTCAGAATGCATATCAGGGAAAGAAGATATTTTACAATGGGCAAACACTGACTAAATCATTTACACATAATTATTGTAAAAATGAAGCACTTTTTATTACATTATTTTCACTGGAGTTCCTCTTAAAATGAAGCCCTTCACTACCTAATGTCTAACCCTGCTCTCCCTTTGTAACCCAAAACTCTACCAAGAATTTCTCCTTTACACCTAACCTTCATTCTCCCTCCCTCAGCAAACCCCTTTCTTAACACCTAACCTACCCCACCCCATTGTAACCCCTACAGCCATTGTGCCTATCGTACCTTAGCCCTCCTCCTATCACAATCACCCTGCTAAACGATAAAATATTGTTATAGACAATATAAAATTTCTGCTATTCCCCACGCCCTTTTTTCCAGGCTCCCTTACTTGATGTATGCATTGGGTTTCCAAGGCACCCAAATTTATATTAGAAGCAACTCTATACATGCTTACAAAAACAGAACCCAGGCAATTCAGCTCCATAACTACAATTGGAATTGACATTAGTGAAAATATGGCTGTCATAAGAAAAATCCACCCAAAGTCTCCTGCTATTGTCTGGCGAGCTACCTCCTATGGACCCTGCAAAATGAATCATCCACCTACTGCTTGCTTTAAACTGCAGGTAGGGGTCGTTCTCATATTAGGCAGTGGTCTCATGTGAATGCTTGTGCTGCACCGCTTTCTATTTTTTTTACTGACTACTGACGTCACAGACCCTACTCCACAAATAAACGCATGCTTAGCTGAGCTTCAGGAGTGGATGAATAATAATTGGCTAAAACTTAATGCTGACAAAACTGAGGTTCTTGTTATCGAGGGCCAGGGCTCAACAGCAAAGCAGCCCCAGTCTCAACCAACACCGCTAAGGATAGGGAGCTCAGACCTGAAAAACTCAGACTGTGTGCGCAGCCTGGGAGTACTGATTGATGGGAAATTAAGCTTCAGGAATCAAATCTCAGCTGTTGTGAAACATTCCTTCTTTCACCTAAAGAATATTGCAAAGATTAAACACCTAATTCCTTCAGAGGATCTTCCAACCCTAGTTCATGCCTTCGTCACATCAAGGTTAGACTACTGCAACGTCCTCTACACAGGCCTGCATAAGAAAGACTTACGCTGCCTGCAATTAGTACAGAATGCCGCCGCAAGGCTGTTAACGAGCCAACCCCGCCATTGCCACATAACACCAACCCTGAGCTCACTCCACTGGCTACCGATAAAATGGAGAATTCTGTTTAAGATTGGCTTACTGACATTCAAATCCTTGCACAATCTGGGCCCTGGATACCTGAAGGACTTGTTGCAACTACATCATACCCCCCACAATCTTAGATCAAAAGGACGTAACACCTTGGTCACCCCCAGAGTCCACCTCAAAACCTTTGGAGACAGAGCCTTTTGTCATGCTGCCCCTACACTTTGAAACTCCCTGCCACACCCAATCAGGACAGCTGCATCCCTGGAAGCATTTAAGTCTAAACTGAAAACCTACCTCTTCAGTCTGGCATTCATGAACATCTGACTATCTCCTCTGTAACACAACCCAGCCTGCAACCCTGTATTAATCTGAGACACAGCTATGCGCTTTGAGTCCTATGGGAGAAAAGCGCTTTACAAATGTTATTGTATTGTATTGTATTGTATGCATGCAATAACTATTAGCATCTTATAAATCCTCTCTATGGCTGAATACATAACACATCCTCCTCCTGTGGGTGATGCAAACTAAGCATCAGTCAGACTTTCAGTTGTAAATGCTACAATGCACAGTGGTGAGACAATGCCGTGTTGGCTGCATTTCTAAAATGAATATACAGTACAAGTATATTTACAGAGCACTAAGGAAGCCAGGTAAATTGCCTAGAGGCCCATACAGCAACATCCTGCTCCTAATGCTCCAACCATTATTATTTATTTATTATTATTGATTTATAAAGCGCCAACATATTCCGTGGCAGCGTACAGAGCAAGAAACAAACATGGGGTAAATAATAATACGAACCATGACATACACATTATCAATATAATACAGAATTGGTAGACAGAGTCATTACATTGACAAATGTAACATAATGAACAAAATGTATAGCAAATCCAAGAAACAAAGAGTGCCCTGCCCTTTTGCGCTTACCATCAACAGGAATAGAGAGGAAACAAGAGGTGGGGTGTATACAATATATGTAGACCTTCAAATAGTGTGTTTTTAGGTTATATTTAAGTAAGCACATATTGGCCAGGGGTTGAAGGGAAATGGCCTAATGTAGAGCATATGCTTGTCTGAAAAATAGTTTTTGAGGGATCGCTTAAAGGACCACTGTGGCAAAAATCTTAAAATTTAAATTATATGTTAACATATACAGATAAAAAGTATGTTTCTTCCAGAGTAAAATGAGCCATAAATTTCTCATATGTTGCTGTCACTTACAGCAGGTAGTGGGAATCTGAAAGAACTGAAAGGTTTTGGACTAACCCATGTCCTCATGAGGGTTTCTCAGGGTTTTCTTTATTTTCAAAAGCAAGGCTGGCCAGCATCTTTATATAAATCTATTTCAGGCAGTGTCTTTATAAAGAATAAAGGCCATGCTGAGAATCCCGTATGAAGAGATGGGCTAGCCCAAAACCTGTCGGTAATGTCAGATTTCTACTACCTACTGTAAGTGACAGCAACATCGGAGAAAAGTAATTTATGGCTCATTTTACTCTGGAAGAATCATATTTTTTATTTGTATGTGTTTACATATATTTTAAATTTTAAGATTTTCGCGACAGTGGTCTTTTAAAGATTTCAAAGGTTGGACAGTTATTGATGTGTTTTGGAGGAGGAGACTTGAGTCTTGAGAGAAATCTTGTATACGTAAATGCCAGGAGGTGATTCTTGAGGAGGATTGAAGAAGGTTGTGTTCAGAGTAGAGATTGTGGTTGAGTTGGTATCTGGAAACTAGTGAGGAGATGTAAAGGGGAGAAAGATTGTTGAGAGCTTCATTTGTTAGTTAAGAGTTTGAACTGGATCCTCTGGTTAACTGGCATCCAATGGAGAGCTTGACAGAGAGGAGCAGCAGAGAAGGAATAAGAAGAAAGATGAACGAGTGCGTACAGATTGGAGCAGTGCCAGTCTGTTACTTGGTAGTCTACAATGTAGTATGTTATAATAGGTCAGACAAAATATTATAAGAGCATGCACTAAATGTCAGGAACCGGCCCCCATGGCACGCCTGCAGAGATGGTTCCCAACTGGGGGTTTGACCAGATCGCAAGGGGAAGCAGCCTTATTCAAGCTAACACAAGGCTGTCACCTGTCAAAAACACTTCTCACTGCCACCACTTGCTGCTGCTAGACACTTCAACCAGTCCCACTCTGCTGTCGAGTGGTCTGCACTCAGTCCAGCGTTTTCGTATTTGGGTCAGCTTTGCGCTTTAGGCCTAAATACAAGAACGCCACACACACAATCACACAGTAGCAAGGCACAATCAAGCACTGAACTTGTTACGCAAATTACACTGCAGTCTCTCCAAGACTATGAGCTGTTAGTACATCAGAAGTCAGGCTTAAACTCCTTGCCGGTCTAAAAAATCCGGCAAGGAGGCAGCGTGGAACTTTTTTTTTATTTTTTATTTTTTTAAATCATGTAGCGAGCCCAGGGCTCACTACATGATAGCCGCTGAGCGGCGGCATCTCCTGAGCCCCTCCGATCGCCTTCGGCGATCAGAGTATGCAGGAAATCCCGCTGAGGACAGGATTTCCTGCAGGGCTTCCCCGGTCGCCATGGCGACGGGGCGGGATGACGTCACAGACGTCGGGACGTCACAGGGAATCCCGGGCCACCCCTCAGCGCTGCCTGGCCCTGATTGGCCAGGCTGCGCAAGGGGTCTGGAGGGGGGGGGGGGGGGCGGCGCGACGTTGCAGATAGCGGCGGATCGGCGGCGAGCGGTGGCGATCAGGTGTTACAAGCAGCTAGCAAAGTGCATGCTATGCAAATCGGCCCAGCGGGCCCTGAGAAATCCTCCTGCGCAGGTTACCCCCAGCTGAGCTTGGGATAACCGGCAAGGAGGTTAATAAATAAATATTTAATATTCTAAAAAGTGGAACAGTGCAGTCAGAAATATATACGAAAAGATTTACAAAAGCAAAGTAAAAATTACAAAGACACACAACAAGACAGTTTGCTCATAAACAAAATAAAAATGGGAATAAAACGTTACCAGCATGAAGGTTTGAATGTTGTTTGCGGGAGCACACAGTCGCTGGTCAGAAACCAGGATAGTCCTAGCATCTTTGCTATCTCCAAGGAACTACAACTCTAAATATTCCTAGCTGATGTTTAATAGTAAGATTTGTGTCCCGGGGCCACTCAAATGTCCAGATCCAGTAATAATCCAATTTCCTCAGGAGTGACAGCACATCCTTGCTTGCTATGATATGCAAATTCCAAAGGTTCCTGTTTTAGCTTTCAACTGTCCAGACTCAGACAGTCTGATTGTATATTGGCTGTTTACATATACACAGAGTTCAAATACATCAGACCACAAATGGCTGCTTCTTAGCAGGCTTTAGTGTCCAGAGGAAGCAGAATGCAAATGTACTTTACACTGCCATACAGACAATGACATTAGCAGCTTCCTTCATCCAGGTGACAATTATACCCCCAAAGCCAGCTGCCAGACTGGCCTCTTAACATACATACACATCTGAAATTGTACACAGCAGATAGAAAAATATGGCTTCTGTATTATATGCAATATCACAACTGGCTGCTATATTATGACACTAACATTTTAGTTGCGTCCTGAGTGAGTAAAGGACGGATGTAAGGTATGTTTTTGAGCTGGAGATGGCAGGAACTGGTTAGGGAGTGAAAGTGAGGAATAAATGAATGAGAGGAATCAAATAATATCCCAAAGTAACATGCTTTGCGAATTGAGGTTATGCTGGTGTAATTAACATTTAAACATCTATAGTTATATCAGGCAGAGAAATGGGCAGAAACAGTGGAAACTATTACGCCACCCCCCCCCCCCCAAAAAAAAAAAATTGATGGAAGAGCTTAATATCGCCCTCCCTGGCCACACCTCAGAACAGAAAGTAATGCTGGGAATACACGGTTCGTTTTTAAGCTAAGATGGTTCAATAGATAATTTCCGACACGTCCGATCTCGCTTTCGATTCTTTAGCCGCTCATTTTCTGATAGAAGTGAAAGGAAAAAGATAAGAAAAACGAGAGGAAGATAAGAATCGAGAATCGAGCGGCAAAAACTATTGAGAGCAGAAACGCACGGCAGAAACGAACCATGTAATCCCAGCATAAGATAATGGAATCTCTGGGCTCTCCGTGAGCACTGACCTCTGGGCACACACCAGATTTGGTAACTTCCCCAGCAAGTGTTAAGACAATATTTGTTACATGATACAAGATTTCTGGTTTGGCTCTTATTGTATGTTTAGACTAATCTCACTGCCGTCCATGCTTCCTTTTCATAACTAGCAATCTGTGGGTTAGGGGTGAGCAACATGGGATTTATTTGTACAGGAAATCAACAGCTGCAAGTGGCTTACTTAAAAAGCTCTGCCAATTCCATCTTTTCATGGCTCCGCAGTTTAGGTACTCTTCAACTCTCCGAGCTCAGAACTTTAAAATGGTCCTCTGATCAGCAACTGGGTACATTGGAATTAGGTACACTAGGTTATGCTTCTAAAAAAAAGGTATTATCCCATCTGCCAAGTGTAACTGCTTTAATCCCCAGGAAAAAAACACTGTCATCAGCTGATCAGATAACAGCCGATTCGCTGGCAGCTGCTATTAGAGGCCGGGACTTGGGAGAAAACCTCATCAGAACAGCTGGTATTAGGGAAGAGGGAAACCGAGAGCCCAATATAGTGTAGTAAGTACTGCAAAAATGGATATATGTAAAGAGTACAATATATATACTCACAAGACAGGGTTACCTCCAGGCAACCACTGTATAGGCAGGTGAGGAGATTATCCTGTCCCCACTCAGGAATAAGAAGTCGCTCTCTGTAGACAGGAAAAAAGGGGTATCCCCCTCCACCAAGGGTGGATAATTAATATTATGTAGAAAGAACAGAGGCGCCAGCAGGATAAAATCAGGTAATAAAATGTTTAAAAGTGCTTTGGAGGCAGCGGTGGACTTACCTCCTGTAAGCAGACACTATAAACTGTCAGTTCAAATCTAAATACATTTTATTGGCATACTCCAAGGGGGTTGCAACGCGTTTCACAGGTGTAAACCTGCTTCCTCAGGCAATATAACATAGGAGCATACAACAATAAAAGGTCCGGGTAACACCTGGCGCCTCACTGAGACGCCAGGTGTTACCCGGACCTTTTACTGTTGTATGCTCCTATGTTATATTGCCTGAGGAAGCAGGTTTACACCTGTGAAACGCGTTGCAACCCCCTTGGAGTATGCCAATAAAATTTATTTAGATTTGAACTGACAGTTTATAGTGTCTGCCTACAGGAGGTAAGTCCACTGCTGCCTCCAAAGCACTTTTAAACATTTTATTACCTGATTTTATCCTGCTGGCGCCTCTGTTCTTTCTACATAATAGCTGGTATTAGGGCTCATACACATGCCCAACGCATGTTACCTGTCGAGGATCAAGGCCTGATCCCCTTGGGTGACATAGCTGAGCCCTGATATACACACATGTCAGCTGTGTATCTGACAATGTGCCGCGTTGCTATGTGGGGAGCGACGGAGAGACAATGAGAAGTGCATATGTGACGTTACGCAGCATGCGTGGGAGCAGCGCCAACAATGGGATCGGCTGGGGTTGGGTAGATCCGTCCGGCAGATCGCTTGCGGGTTGGGCGTCGAGGGTTGTTGTGTGCCGTACACACGCCTGATTGTCGGCTGAGGTGGTCGTTATCACCCTCCTCAGCAGACTTGAGTCAGGAGTGTGTGCCATACTAGGCATTGGAGAGGGGAGGTAAGTGTACCAAAAAAGCCTACCATTTCATTTTCTGCATGGTTCCAAAACCAGCACTATTATGATAACCAACCAACATTAACCATTTAAGGACCGCGCTAATTGAAATCTACGTCATGTTTTGGTGGGCTCCTGGCTGGCCCGACGTAGATTTAAATTAGCCGCCGCTGCGCGCATCCGCTGTTTCCACCGCTCCCCGCCAATCGCGCCGCTCAAACCCGACGAGTCTCGCCGCATCTCACAGGCTCTGCCTGTCTCTATGACGGCAGAGCCCTGTGAGCCGCCGGTCAGGAGCCATTTCATTGGCTCCTGGCCGTGTCTATCAATGTAAGCCGCTCCCATTGGCTTACATTGATAGACATGATCAGGAGCCAATGAAACCGGCTCCTGAGAGGCTCACCTGGCTCTGCAGTCATAGAGACACAGAGTCTATGTCCTGGGGGTCCCGGTGAGTGGCGTTAACAGATCAACTAATCAATGTTATAGTTGTTATCTGACAGTCAGGGCTGGTTCCAGTAACAATGGGGCCCCCAGCAGACACCCTTCCCCAACCGAAAAGTGCCATTAGGGGCCTTTTGTTGCAGCTAAATTTCTCCCAGGGCCCCTGAGCTTACTGCTATCAGTTTGTAGTTCCACGCACTCACTGTCTTCCTCCTCACAGGGGCGCCTCTCCTCTATGCCCCAGCACATGTTATTGCATAATAACATGTTACCAGTCACAACGCAGAATGAAGACTGGAGAGCACGGAGCCCGGACTGGTGAGACACTACTCTGCCGGAGACTATGCAGGAGCCCCACAGAGCAACAGTAAAGTTGGGGGGAGATACATTGGGGGCCCCTAAGGGCTCTTGGGCCATGGGGCAATTAGCCCCCTTTGCCTCTACGGTAGCTCCGGCCCTGCTCACAGTATCTTAAAGTGAACCTTACGTGGGGGGAAAGAAGTTCAGTTTTACTTACCTGGGGCTTCTTCCAGCCCCCGGTAGCCTTGCAGGTCCCTCGGTTTTCACATGTACCTCTCTTTTGTGCCTTGATTGCGCTCCCATGGCGCAGAACACTCGAGGCAATGGGAGCACAATCAAGGTTGTTTGTGGATGTGCATGCGCAGTAGCCCATGGCTGGTCCAGTCTATGAGCGTTCAGAAGGGACAGCGCCAGAACAGACAGGGAGATGGGAGGATACCTTTATCAGTTTGAACAACCACCTGGGTGTTTAACCCTTAAGATTCCTGACAGTTTTGGCATTTCAGCAGTCAATATAATTACAGCAATAACTTTTTGCCATCAATTGGATACATATATTGTTTTTGTTTTTTACAATCTAGGTTTTCTTTGGGTAATATTTTTTTTCCAATAATTTCTTTTAACCTCCCTGGCATTATGATTATTTCTGGATTTAGAGTCTATAAGCTTTCACACTCTAAAAACAAGAAAAAAAAACATACCACAGAGAGATCTGCAGCAGCTCCTGCATATAACTCACTCAGGCTCGGGATTACTGCTCTGAGCTGCGGATTTCCGTCCCGAGCCTGACACAGGATTACCGCTAAGGAGGTTAATTTTACAGGAGAAAAATTAAGCGTCAATGCAGAAAATACAATTTTTTTTTCATTTTTCACCCTAATTTTCACATGACAAGAGCCACAATTAAAAAGCAACTCAAAATATATTATTTGGCTCATCCCGATTAGCATGTAGTATACTATTATTGCCAGTCTGTGCAGGGGTGTAACTAAACTTAATAGTGCCTCCCTGCAAAAATGATAGCATGGGGCTCCCTTTGTCCCTGAACCCCATGGGATCGGGAGCCAGTGAATGGCAGCAGAGTGTTCTGATGTGAAGCAGCCTCTGGAAGCAGGAATAAATTACACACACTCCTGCACATGGTTTTAGTGACTGAATGAGGAGGTTTCTTTGCTAATTGGCTGCACTTGCGGTTGTGGAGAAGGAGGTGGAGAGACCCCGAGCCTGTGGGCCCCCTGTGTTGGCAGGGGTTGCAGGGGTGTTTGCTACGCCCATGGGTCTGTGCTTCTGTATGTGAACGCAATGGCACACAGTTTGCAGACCCCAATGCTGTACAGATACAGTGCTAGGTAACAGCATAACGATGCATCTATACAGCATTGGGCCCTGAACCATCACCCTAGCGATCACATCCGAATGCTACGGGGGCATCCATTAAAGGTGTCAATAATTCTTACAGAGGAACTCCAGTAAAAATAATGTAATAAAACAAAGTGCTTCATTTTTACAATAATTATGTATAAATGATTTAGTGTTTGCCCATTGTAAAAGCTTTCCTCTCCCTGATTTAAATTCTTACATTTATCACATGGTGACATTTTTACTGCTGACAGGTGATGTCACTGGAAGTAGGTGCTGCTTGCTTTTTTGGCAGTTGGAAACAGCTGTAAACAGCTTTTTCACCACAATATCAGCCATACAGCGCCCCCTGATGATCCGTTTGTGAAATGGAATAGATTTCTCATGGGAAAGGGGGTATCAGCAACTGATTGGGATGAAGTTCAATTTTTGGTCACGGTTTCTCTTTATGGCCAAGTATAGGTGCCATAAGGGGTTAGTTAGGTAAGGGTTAAAAAATTAACCACAGCGGGTAAAACACTTTATCATTTCATGTGACAATTTAATATTTTTTTTTTTTTTACTTTCAATGAATGACTGCTGCTATAGAGCAGCCATTCACTTTTGAACTGTTGCATGCAAGTGCATGCAGGTGCATGAGCGGGAATGACGGGGGCATACAAGCGGTCAGCGGCAGTATTAAGTGCAGGGCGTGACTTTTACGTCCTGGAATCTTTAGGAGGATAAATTAGGATGTGAGAGTAACGTCCAAGAACATTAACTGGTTAAGCTCATAATGGGGGTGATGCATCAATAATTTAAAGAGTAACTGTCAGGCTGCAAAAGCTAATTTAAACCTCTATTCTCCTGTGTTAAACAGTTTAGAAGGAAGCCAAAAAGGCAATACTGAAGTTAAAAATCTCTCTTACTTTGATTTTTGCTGAACAGCAAGGCTCGTTATTCCCAAGCTCCTAAGGAGGCCGGCAGGACGCATAACAGATACTGCAAAGCAATCTGGGGCTGCTTCTTCTCCCCACTGCACTACCTTGGTCCTCCCCTTCATTTCCCTATCCTGCCCTAAGGCTGCTTTCACAGTGAGAAGTTACAGGCTCATGTTACAGCAGCTTGTAACTTGTAGCCCAGCTAAAATCAATGTGCTGTTCACAGGGCACATGTTCCGTTAGAGAATACTGCATGAGTCCGTTGTTCCTAGCCACATGGCTAATTAATATTCACTGCACAGTAGTGTTGTCCAGATCATGAACCATTAGGATCTTTGATCCTGATCGTTTTTGTGAGTCGAATCATCAGGAAGCAAGGTAAGGGAGGATATTACATCACAATTGGCTTCATAGGAGACAGACAAACATGGAACCTGCCATGAGCTGTCAGGAGCATCATTCTCTGCAAATGCTATATAAAAATTCTGTGAAATCCAAACGTGGACAGTGAAATGCATATGTAATGTAAGTACAGCCAATATTTAGCTACTGATATATGTGTTTTTTTTCTCTGAGACCTTATACCTAACAGCTCCTCTTTAAAGGTTGGCTAAAGTCAGTACTGCAAGTATACCACATAACTAAACAGAGTCTTATTTTGAGACATTTTGGAAGAGCTTAAGTACTGTATACAGTATGTGCACTAGCTGCCATATCAAAGGCTACCTGAACTGACATGTGACATGATGAGATAAACACGTGAACGTACAGTCTCATAAACCAAGGCTGTGTTTCTTTTTCTCACTGTAAGGGTTAAGAATTCAGGCATGAAAGTGACAGTTTTCCTCCAGTCAGACCAGTCTGTGGTAGCTCTCACTGTTAACTAATTACAAGCCATAACACTCTTGATTTGCAGACAACTACTTTTGAGTGCATGGAATAGATAAAAAAGGTCAATAGATCATAGATTGTGGCTCTGGGACACTAAAAGACTGTGTCATTCAGCTGAGACAATATAAGCATTAAACCCACCTTTTTTTTAGCTTTGAAACAAAATAAAATTGTAATTCTAAACAAAAGTCATATTTAGCAGTGGGAGGATAGATACCATTGTTTATCTCATCCGTTTATTTTCATAAAATGATTTGAGTGTATTCAATCTGGACTGGATTGTAACAAAGATCTGATCCTGCTACCTTGCAGCAGTGCAGTTTCTAGGTTAAAATGCACCCAGGGCGAGGGTGTAAAAATTGCGCCCCCCCCCCGAGCAAGGTATGGGTGCCCGCAGTATAGGTTAGCCAGGTCTAGTTGCACTTAGTATAGGTCCCCCCAGTATAGGTAGCCAAGAATAGGTACCCCAGTATAGGTAGCCAGGCATAGGTGAGCCAGTATAGTTGCCCCGCTATAGGTTAGCCAGGTAGGTGCCTCCAGTATAGGTAGCCAGTATAGTTGCCCCCAGTATAGGTTAGATAGGCAGGCGCCCCCGGTATAAGTTAGATAGGTAGGTGCCCCAGTACAGGTTAGCTAGGTGGGTGCCTCTAATATAGGTAGCCAGAATAGTTGCCCCCAGCATAGGTTAGATAGGTAGGTGCCCCCAGTATAGGTTATTTAGGTAGGTGCCTGCAATATAGGTAGCCAGTATAGTTGCCACCTGTATAGGCTAGCTAGGTAGGTGCCCCCAATACAGGTTAGATAAGTGCCCCCAGTATAGGTTAGAAAGGTAGCTGCCCCCCAGTGTAGGTTAGATAGGTAGCTGCCCCCCAGTGTAGGTTAGTTGGTAGCTGCCACCCAGTGTAGGTTAGATTAGGTAGGTGCCCCCCAGTGTAGGTTAGATAGGTAGCTGCCCCCCAGCATAGGTTAGAGTAGGTAGCTGCCCCCCAGTATAGGTTAGATAGGTAGCTGCCCCCCAGTGTAGGTTAGATAGGTAGCTGCCCACCAGTGTAGTTTAGATAGGTAGCTGCCCCCCAGTGTAGGTTAGATAGGTAGCTGCCCCCCAGTGTAGGTTAGATTAGGTAGGTGCCCCCCAGTGTAGGTTAGATTAGGTAGGTGCCCCTCAGTGTAGGTTAGATTAGGTAGGTGCCCCCCAGTGCAGGTTAGATAGGTAGCTGCCCCCTAGCGTAAGTTAGATTAGGTAGGCGCCCCCCAGCGTAGGTTAGATTAGGTAGGTGCCCCCCAGTATAGGTTAGATAGGTAGCTGCCCCCCAGCGTAGGTTAGATTAGGTAGCTGCCCCCCAGTGTAGGTTAGATAGGTAGCTGCCCCCCAGTGTAGGTTAGATTAGGTAGGTGCCCCCCAGTGTAGGTTAGATTAGGTAGGTGCCCCTCAGTATAGGTTAGATTAGGTAGGTGCCCCTCAGTATAGGTTAGATTGGTAGCTGTCCCCCAGTATAGGTTAGATAGGTAGCTGCCCCCCAGTATAGGTTAGATTAGGTAGGTGCCCCCCAGTGTAGGTTAGATTAGGTAGGTGCCCCCCAGTGTAGGTTAGATTGGGTAGGTGCCCCTCAGTATAGGTTAGATTAGGTAGGTGCCCCTCAGTATAGGTTAGATAGGTAGCTGCCCCCCAGCGTAGGTTAGATTAGGTAGGTGCCCCCCAGTATAGGTTCGATAGGTAGCTGCTCCCCTATAATGGAGGGGGGAGCTGGAGCCGCGGGGAGGGCAGCCCGACCTCTCCTTCTCTCTCCTCTCCCGGGCCGCCCTCCTGCTCCCCCCTCCAGACTGCAGAGTAATGGGCAGGGAGCGCTGTATACAACATACCTCCCTGCATTCCAAGCGATGCTCTCTCGTTGCCGGTCTCTTCCTCTCTGCCTATACGATGATACACCCACTGCTTCCTGTTTCCGGAGAGGGCGGCCCGGGAGAGGAGAGGAAGGGAGAGGTCGGGCTGCCCTCCCCGCGGCTCCGGCTCCCCCCTCCATTATAGCGCCCCCTCCCAACAGCGCCCCAGGCGGCGGTACGCCCCGCACGGCCGAAGAAGCGGGCCTGCCTTGCAGTTATTGTTCTGTTCAAAACAGTGCAAACATATGGCAAACATAATATATTTAATTAACATTGCTGATGAAAATGTAATAATTTTGCTTCCCATCGATGAACTGTTCAAACAGTCTAGAAACAAAATTACACAAAGACTTACAATCAATTGGTGTATAGTTATTTATAAACTAACCAAGAAAAAATATAGTACTTATTTGATACTACTACTTCTGCTACTTATAAGGTATAATAACCTTCAAAAACCATACTAACCAATCAAACATTTAAGGTAGCCTTGAATCTAGCAGTGATGGGCAGATTCGACCAAGAGACAAATCTCTCTCTTATCGAATCTGATGATAAGAGAGAGAACTGTCAGCTGCCCATACACCACAGGCTGATTCCCAATCAATCTTTTCATGCTGAAATCGATCCCGAATCAGCCCTGTGCCCCCCTAATGTAATGTCCCCCCAGTGCCAAAGTGTATACATTACCTCTCCGCGGCCTCCGCTTGTCCCCCGCAGGCTTCCGGGATTCCTCCACCGCATACACACACGCCCCACGTGGTTTCCTAGAAAGGGAAATCACTTGACAGCCTGACAGGAAACATGACAGGCAGCCTATTGGGCCAATCAAAGTGCGGTGACGGTGATAATGTCCATTAAAGTGATTGGACCTGCAGGGGCTCAGCACAGGACGAGTGGAGCTCTCGTCATTATCAATTAGCAGGCATAAGATTGTAGCGCTCACTATGCTACTCTGATAAGGCGTGTTAACTCTGATAAGGCATGCTATTTGTCTTAGTGAATCAAGCGTCAGAGGACCAGAGCGGCGAGGCGGTGGATAGTTTCGTCGATCATCGGGAAATTGCACACCGCACCAGACTAACCAACTTCCGTCCGACATCTTGCAGCATGCGCTATCGACAATGTGACCAATTTCCATCCCAAAATTGGTCACTTTGGCAGTCGGGCATGCACTTGGTGGCACAGATTTTCATCCAATTCGATTATAATAATTGAATTGGATGGTCGATCGGTCGCCAAGTCGTCTGATGTATGGCCACCTTAACTCATATTGCTCAGAATGTTCTGCTAAAGAATGATGGAATCTAATGCAGGTGCTACAGGTGATCACATTGTCACTCGCATCTCAAAGACTTTATATGATAAGCTCCTACGTGTCCCAGATAACAACAGACTAGGCTAATTACCTGATCTCCTGCAGTCCTGGCATCTTCTTCTTATTGGTCCTTTCTCATAAGTGGTGAGTGATGCATCTTTTCAAGTAGAAGTCAGACAATAAACCTTTGTGTTCTACTGTTTCTTTAGAGTTAAGATGAAGAACAGAAGCCAAAGAGCCCTCCCTTCTGGGGCTTCCTGTCTTTGCTTCTCCAGAAAACAAGTGAAGAGTGAAACTGAAAATTTATAGCTGAATATTTACAGACAGACACGTCGCTCTGTCAGTGCTGTGGTATTTATGCGCAGCTCCCAACTGTCCCTTTTTCAGAGGGAACTAAATCCCCTCTGTCCTTCTTTCTTCCACATTTGTCCCTCTTTCAGGACTTATGTACAGATCTATATAAACATATAGGATGCAGCAGTTTAGGTAGGGCTATGATGTTAATCAGCATTTTGTCATAAAAAAAAAAAAAAGATTTTTAAGAGACTTCAGTGTCTCTTTAACCTCCTGAGCGATAATCCCGAGCTGAGCTCGGGGTATATTGCGCAGGAGGATTTCTTAGGCCCTGGTGGGCCGATTTGCATAATTTTTTTTTTGTTACACGCAGCTAGCATTTTGCTAGCTGCGCGTAACTTCCGATCGCCGCCGCTCGCCGCCGATCCGCCGCCGCTCGCCGTGCCGCGCAGCCCCCCCCTCCCCGACCCCTTGCGCAGCCTGGCCAATCAGGCCAGGCAGCGCTGAGGGGTGGATCGGGACTCCCTCTGACGTCACGACGTCCAAGACGTCGGTGACGTCATCCCGCCCCATCGCCATGGCGACTGGGGAAGCCCAGCAGGAAATCCCGTTCTGAACGGGATTTCCTGCTTACTCTGATCGCCGAAGGCGATCGGAGTGGGTGGGGGGATGCCGCTGCGCTGCGGCTATCATGTAGCGAGCCCTGGGCTCGCTACATGATTTAAAAAACAAAAAATTTAAAAAAATAGTGCTGCGCCACCTCCTGGGCGATATAATTGTATCGCCCAGAGGGTTAAAGAACCAATATTGTGAAAATATAAAATACATGTAAACACATACAAATGAGAAGTAGTTTTTTTGAGTTATAAACTACTTCTCTCCGATGTTGCTGTCACTTACAGTAGACTGTAAAAATCTGACAGAACTGACAGGTTTTGCACCAGCCCATCTTCTCATGGGGGATTCTCAAGGTTTTCTTTATTTTCAAAAGTACTTAGTGAATGGCAGTTGCTCCGTCCAACCAAATCCTTTTCAGAGAGTGTATTTTTAAACAATAAAGCCCATGCTTAGAATTGCCCAAAAAGAGATGGACTAGTTCAAAACATGTCGGTTCTGTCAGATTTCTACTATTTACTGTAAGTGACAGCAGCATAGGAGGAAAGTAATTTTTGGCTCATTTAATTCTGGAATAAACATACATCTCATTTGTATGTGTTTACATGCATTTTCAATTTTAAAATTTTTCGTGATAGTGGTCTTTTAACCATTTCAGCCCGCGGGATTTTTCACCTTATGTATCCAAGCAATTTTCACCTCCCATTCATTCGCCAATAACTTTATCACTAATTATCACAATGAATTGATCTGAATCTTATTTTTTCCGCCACCAATTAGGCTTTCTTTGGGTGGTACGTTTTGCTAAGAATTATTTTTTTTCGAAATGCATTTTCATAGAAATATTAAGAAAAAAATGGAAAAAATGCATTATTTCTCAGTTTTCAGCCATTATAGCTTTAAAATAATACATGCTACCATAATTAAAACCTGTGTATTTTATTTGCCCATTTGTTCCGGTTATTACACCATTAAAATTATGTCCCTATCACAATGTATGGCGCCAATATTCTATTTGAAAATGAAGGTGTATTTTTTCACTTTTGCGTCCATCACTATTTACAAGCTTATAATTAAAAAATTGTTCGTGATACACCCACTTCACATGCATATTAAAATAGTTCAAACCCTTAGGTAACTATTTGTTTGTTTGTTTTTATTTTGTATTGTAATTTTTTTTTTCATTAAAAATGTATTTGGGTAATTTTTGGTGTGGGATATAAACAGTTAATTTTAAAAATTACGTCTGTTCATTTCATTGAAAAAAGTATGTAGATGTAGTTTTACTACAGTCAAAAATGTCTTTTTTAATCCTGGCATCGAACACTCTCACTTCCAGGAAGGGTATAGAGGACGGGAAACTGTTTTTTTCATTAGAAAGACTGCGGCTTCTAAACAGAAGCCGTCGGTCTTTCTAGCGGGGACTTAGATCGATGAATGGGAACCATGTTCCCATTTATTGATCTCTGGGCTAACAGGGGGGGGGGGGGGGGGGGCAAAATGTGACTGTCAAGTCCAGGTGGCATAAATAGTTAATGAAAAAAAGTACAACATGGATTTCTATTGCTCAGTCACAGTTAGGCCTCTTTCACAGAGCCACGTTAAAGTTGCACGTTAGAAAATGTTTCAGCGTAGACTAACGCACAGCAATACTAAGTCTGAGCGATATTCACAGTGCACACAATGCGTTTGTGTGTAACGTGTAGCGTTATTAGAAAGTGCTGCATGCTGTGCGTTATACACGTTATTAGCTGCGTTGGACTGTTTGCACATGCTCAGTAATGACTTGGAAGCATACTTTTTATTGCCTGTATGCTCTACTGTATGTGGCGATAACCGGGCATTAAGTTGTGGTGCACCTTTTTGGGGGCATTGCATTGTAATTTGCGTTGCGACTTTAACATTGCATCAAAACGCAACGTCCTACTGTGAAAGAGGCCTCAAGGTCTGGATCAGGAATGGGTTTTACACACAATCTGGCCCTTCAATAGAGGAAACAACCACAGAGCCCAGTAGCTGGCACAGGCTAGATCTACAGTCTGCACAATGTGAGGTTTGCACGGTTTCCTCTGCCTTCAGTGATGCGTGAAGGAGACCATATATTCACTTCCTCTAATGTTACCATAAATAGCCACATGTCACTACTGTTACTGGGTGTACTGCAGTTTCATAACATTTTGAGTGTATTGTGTTTATACCAGTAGTGGTTTTGGGTGACATGATCCATATTATGTGGTCCCCCATCCTTGCTGAAGGTTTCCTACTTGAATTTATGATGGAAAAGATGCAACTTTTTGGCCCTGCTGTGATGGCCACACTGGGGTCTTTAACCCCCCTGGCGGTATGACTCCCACGGCTGCGCGGCCGCGGGAGGGTTTTTTTTCACCTTTTTTTTTTAGCATGTAGCTAGCCTAGCGCTAGCTACATGCTTCCCCCCTCCCTGCGGCGTCCTCCCGTGTGCCCTGATCGCCGCCGGCGCCTCTTGCCCATAAGGAAATCCCGTTCTGAACGGGATTTCCTTGAGGGCTTCTCCCGTCGCCATGGCGACGAACGGAGTGACGTCACCAACGTCATGGACGTCGTGACGTCACAGGGAGTCCCGATCCACCCCATAGTGCAGCCTGGCGCCGATTGGCCAGGCTGCGCAAGGGGTATGCAGGGGGGGGGGGGCCTGAATCCGCGGCGGGTAGCGGCGCATCGGTGGCGGGCAGCGGCAGCGATCAGACCAAACACGCAGCTAGCAAAGTGCTAGCAGCGTGTTTGAGAAAAAAAATTATGTAAATCGGCCCAGCAGGGCCTGAGCGGCATCCTCCGGCGGCTTACCCCGTGTCACACGCGGGGTTACCGCCAAGGAGGTTAATGGAAGTGGAAACTGAATTTCTGCCTTTAAAGAGGAACTGCAGTGAAAATAACCTAATGAATACAATACGTAATTTTTTTTTTTTTTTTACAGTATTCATTATTAAAATTTAGTCAGTGTTTGCTCATTGTAAAATTTTTCCTCCCCCCAATTTACATTCTGAAATATATAACATGTGGCGACACATTTAGTCCTGTCAGGTAATTTCTGCAGAATGTTCGCTAACTAAGAGTTCTATACTATAGTGCTTACTGGGCAGTTGGAAAAATGTGTTATTTCCCACAATGCAATGAGGTTCACAGACAGGAAACTGTCTGGACGATGGTCATGACATCACACTGTGGGAGGGGTTTCCCCACAATATCAGCCATACAGATGTCCCTGATGATCTATTTGCGAAAAAATAAAGATTTCTCATGGGAAAGGGGGTATCAGCTACAGATTCGGATGAAGTTCAATCCTGGGTTAAAGTTCCACGTTTAATCACTATACACATATTGTAGATCACCACCGCACAAGTCTTTTTGTAATTTAATGCCTTTAAAAATTATCTTTTCATTTCAATTTGCAGCCATTTACAAATTTTCAAAACTGACAGGAAGTTAAGATTGTACTTTACTGTAACCATGGCAACAGTAGTTTGGAATCAAATTATCCAGAAACATGCTGAATAATTAGCTAAAATTAGCTATAATTAGCTAAAATGGAAAGGAGTCATTGTTTTACTGATTTGCACCATCTGCAATAACCCAGTGACTGGTAGAAAGCTTTACCACTATGGATTTAGACAGCACCAGCATCTTCTGTGGCACTGTACAATAGAAGTGACAAGTTTCCGTTAGTAGCGCTGAAGTATGGCTCTGTTTTATATGCACACAAAACAAAGTAAACAAACTTAAATAAGGGTTGCCTTTATTGCCTGCAATGTAAAGAGATTGACCTCAATTCACTAAGATCATGCTGGAGATAATAAGGCAAGAAAAAACTTATCTCCACAGAGTGAGAGAGTTTTGTTATCTCTTCATTCCTTAAGTTACCTCCTCTGTAGTTGTTACCTCCTCTGTAGTTGTTACCTCCTCTGTAGTTATTTTCACACGCAGTTAATTAACAGCCTGTCTTTAAAGAGACACTGAAGCGAAAAAAAAATTATGATATTATGATTTGTATATGTAGTACAGCTAAGAAATAAAACGTTAATATCAGATACATCAGTCTAATTGTTTCCAGTACAGGAAGAGTTGAGAAACTCCAGTTGTTATCTCTATGCAAACAAGCCATTAAGCTCTCCGACTAAGTTAGTCGTGGAAAGGGCTGTTATCTGACTTTTATTATCTCAACTGTTCCTGGACTATTTACTTTTCCTCTGCTAGAGGAGAGGTCATTACTTCACAGACTGCTCTGAAAGAATCATTTTGAATGCTGAGTGTTGTCTAATCTGCACATATTATAGAATGATGCAATGTTAGAAAAAACACTATATACCTGAAAATAAAAGTATGAGAATATTTTCTTTGCTGCTAATCTTCTAGTAATTATTCATAGTACACAACCAATTCATTATATCATATTTTTTTTTCGCTTCAGTGGGCCATATGCAATTAACGTTTTCTCCTGAGTTTTCCCTTAGGAGATAATTTTTCATCTTCAATTTAGATTAACTTTTCTGGATTTTGCAATTGAAAAAGTACCAAAAAGTGACAAAGTACTATCAAAATTATTATAAGTATTTTATTTGTTTGCTGGTGGTTAAAAATGCATTTTATTAACAAGTTTTAAAATATCACCTAGGAGAAAACTCAGGAGAAAAAGTTAATTGCATATGGCCCAGTGTCTCTTTAACTTTAGAATTCTGGAGTTATTTTAAGGATTGAAGAGTTAACTTAAGGACAGAAGAGTTAACTTTAGGTTTGCCTGAGGTAAAATGTTTCCTGAATACTACATGCCTTATCACCATGGTGATAACTCTAGAAACGTTATTAAAGACAGGAGAGATGCTTAGTGAATTGAGGCCATGAGTCTTCATGTATTGGTTATATACTATATATATATATATATATATTTATATATATATATATATATATATATATACACTAGCCGATTGTTCGGTGTTGCCCGGGTATGTATTCGGCTAGTGTTGGGTCCGCCCACTCTTTCTAACCCTAACACATACTTACTCAATTACTTAATGACCAAGTTTGTGAGCTTTGTGGTCTTTGGCATCAATACATTGCATTGAAAGAAAACAAATTCGATTGGCTGTTTGTGGCTCCACCCCCTTTTCTGAATTTGAACCCCAGTCACCCAATGACCAACTGTACCAGGTTTGAGGCTTGTGCCATTAACAGTGCAGAAATGGCAGCAACTAAACATTTCCCTTAAAAATCAATTGGTAATTTTTGATTGGCTTTTGTAGGCTCCACCCACGTTTCTGAATATTAATTCCAGTCACCCAGTAACTAACTGTGCAAAGTTTGAGAACCCTACCATTAACAGTGTAAGAATGGTTGCAGTTTTCATTTTCCCAGTGAAATTTGTCTCCACCCACTTTTTGGTTATGGGAATAAAAAGTATCCTATATGTTATTCCAGGTTATGTACTATGTGTGTGCCAAATTTCATCAAAATCCGTTCAGCCAATGTTGCGTGATTGAGAAACAAACATCCAAACTTGCATTTATAATATTAGTGAGATATATATATACTAGCTGTTCGCCCGGCGTTGCCCGGGTATGTATTTGGCTGCTGTTGGCTCCGCGCACTTTTCCTAACCCTAATACACAATTACTTAATGACCAAGTTTGTGAGCTTTGCGGTCTTTGGCATCAATAATTTTCTTTGAAATAAAATAAATCTGATTGGATGTGGCTCCAGCCCTTTTCTGAATTTGAACCCCAATCACCCAATGGTCAACTGTACCAGGTACAGGTGATTAACAGTGCAAGAGGCTTGTGCCATTAACAGTGCAATAATGGCATCAATTAAATATTCCCCTTAAATATTAATAGGTGGATTTTGATTGGCTTTTGTAGGCTCCACCCACTTTTCTGAATAGTAATCTCAGTCACTCAGTGACCAACTGTGCAAAGTTTGAGAACCCTGCCATTAATAGTGTAAGAATTGCTGCAGTTTACATTTTCTCAGTGAAATTTGTATTTGTCTTCGCCTACTGATGACCCAGCATTGCCCGATTATGTATTTGGCTGGTGTTGGCTGCGCCCATTTTTTTTCCTAATCCTAACACACAATTAATCAATTACTCAATGACCAAGTTTGTGAGCTTTGCGGTCTTTGGCGTCTATTTTCTCATAACTAACTCTAATTCATTTTTCCATGTACAACAATCTACATCTGCTAGGAGCCTGGCACTTGCCAACTCTTATTGCTTTGGGTCTTCTATGGTCTTTTAAGTGCAATTCTTTGGGAAAACAGGATATGTACAGAGGATGTCAGTGCTATATACAGTAAATACATGTGAAACTCAAAAAAATTAGAATACAGTATCCTGCAAAAGTCCATTTATTTTTCGGAAATTCAACTTAAAAGGTTTTGTATGAATTCACTGATTAGAGTCTGACATTTTGAACCTAGAATATTGAACAATTTTACAATATTCTAATGGTCTGAGATTTTGATTTTGGGGTTCTCATAGGCTGTAAGCCATAATCATTAAAATTAACCAAAATACAAAACTAACTAAAATACTAAAAAAACTAAATAAACTAATAAAGGCTTGAAATATGTTGTTTGGAATGCAATGAGTCAATTTGATATATTAGTTTCACCTTTTAAGTTGAATTACTGAAATACTGTAAATGAACTTTTGCCTAATGTAATAATATGGGAGAACATTAGTCTATGATATGGATTGTGGGCTCCTGTGAGGGAAAGTCAGTGACATGACTAAAAATAATGATAAGAAAGCACTTTGGCTCACTTGGAGTCTTCTTGATGTAATGTGATTAGGCACATTCTGGGAAGTCATCAAACATCTGTTGAACATTACTGTTCACACACAAACCTGTCAGAGTGACAATGGAATAGATAACCGTTTGGGAATACAGCCAACTCCAGACATTTATCTAGTCTTATGCTGGGAATACACGTTTCGTTTTTGCCTTCGTTTAAACCTTCGTTTCGATTGTGCCTTTTGTCCTTTTCGATCCCGAAATAATCGATCGTACGGTTAATATCACCACCCACGGTTTCGTTTTTTTTCCGATTCTGATGGTTTCGTTTTTCCGATGATCGAAGGCTGCAAAGAAACGAAACGTAGTACAGGGATGGACGGCATAAACGAATATATAATCGATCTGAACAGCCATCAAGCCTACCAATGGCTCGATTAGATGGATAAAGAGAGATAATATCAAACATTTTCAATCACTAGTCGTTCATTTTTGGGGTCTATTAATCGAAACTATAATGAGATTATGACTATTTTCACATACGTTTTCAACACTCGATTCGTTTACCGAACGAATCGAAGGCTAAAACGAAGGCAAAAACGAAACGTGTATTCCCAGCATTCAATCAAAACTCCCAACACAGGAAAAATGTAAATTCTATATGTAAGGGAGACACAATTAAAGTGGAATGAAGCCCAGCATTTCTTCTTTGCTCTAATAGATTATGTACAGCATATTATATACTATCACTTTTTTTTTTACTAGAACAGCATTCAGGGAAAAAAGGTTTGTCTCTTTGTTAAGAACTCTTTTACAGCTGTCCCGAACGATGAGATGAATTAAGATTGTAAAGATGTGGAGTCCGTTTGGGTAAATATGGTGGAAATAAAGGTTGCCAATTGCTTATTGGGGTATGCTACAGGATACCACATATTCATGAAGCTGCAGAACTGCAATTACTACAGCAGATTGAAAAAGCTGCAAGTAAAAATGAGGTCATAGTTATGGGTGACTTCAACTTTCCAGACATTGACTGGAGTATTGAGGCTACCCGTTCTGGTAAAAGCAGCAGATTTCTGGCAGCACTACAGGACAATTACTTGACTCAAATGGTAACTGAACCAACTAGGGGGATTGCGTTACTGGATCTGATCATTTCTAATAGACCAGATAATGTATCAAATGTGCAGTTTCAAGAACATTTGGTAAATGGTGATCACAACATGGGGGGGGGGGACCCCATGGGGGACCAAGGCTGCATTAAGCAATTATAAGGAGTGCAATAAAAGTTGTAAAAAAGAAATTAGGCTGGCAAAGATTGAAGCTGAAAATCAAATCGCTAGGGATATCAAATCTAACCCAAAGAAGTTTTACAAGTACATCAACTATAAAAAAAGAAAGGTTGACTGTATTGGACTCCTAAAGGATGAGGGTGGGAACTCAATGGTGGATGACCAAGGTAAGGCAGAGTTATTAAATGCTTTATTTGCTTTTGTCTTCACAAGGGAAACATCAATGTTGCAAATTACAGATGCAGAAAAGTCTCAATCTTTCAATTGTAATATCAAATACTTAACACAGGAAAAAGCGAAGGCAAGACTAAATAAATAAAAAATAGACAAGGCACCTGGCCTGGATGGCATGCATCCTCGGGTCCTAAGGGAATTAAGTTCAGTCATAGATAAACCCGTTTATCTTATCTTTTGTGACTCTCTTGCAACTGGCAGAGTCCCAGTGGATTGGCGTACAGCCCACGTTTTCCCATTATTTAAAGAGAATCTGTATTGTTAAAATCGCTCAAAAGTAAACATACCAGTGCGTTAGGGGACATCTCCTATTACCCTCTGTCACAATTTCGCCACTCCTCGCCGCATTAAAAGTGGTTAAAAACAGTTTTAAAAAGTTTTTTGTAAACAAACAAAATGGCCACCAAAACAGGAAGTAGGTTGATGTACAGTATGTCCACACATAGAAAAATACATCCATACACAAGCAGGCTGTATACAGCATTCCTTTTGAATCTCAAGAGATCATTTGTGTGTTTCTTTCCCCCATGCACTGAAGTTTCAGGCTGCTCTTTTCTTCCTGCAAACAGCTTTGCCCTTGTTTGTAATTCCTCAGTATGTAAAAGCCCAGCCAGCTCAGAGGACGATTTATCCAGCTTGTAAAAGATAAGAGAGAAGAGAGAAGCTGCTCTAATCTAAATAACACACAGGCAGTATGCATAGAGGGGCCAGGAAGGGTGAGTTCATAGCAGAACCACAACACTGAAGAACTTGGCAGCCTTCCAGACACAGGCCGACAAGTCTGACAGGGGAAAGATACATTGATTTATTACAGAGACAGTGATAGTATGAAGTGCTGCAGTTAGCCAGAACACATTAGAATAGCTTTTGGAACTTGTAGGATGATAAAAAACAGGATGCAATTTTTGTTACGGAGTCTCTTTAAGAAGGGCAAAAAAATCAGATCCAGGAAATTATAGACCAGTAAGCTTAACATCAGTTGTGTGCAAACTATTTGAGGGGTTACTAAGAGATACTATACATGACTTCATAGTAGAGAATAATCTTATTTCTCAGCATCAGCATGGGTTTTGCTAAAGACAGGTCCCGTTTGACTAACATGCTCAGATTTATGAGGTAGTGAACGCTAATGTGGATATTGGGAATGCTGTAGATGTGATATACTTGGACTTTGCTATGGCCTTCAACACTGTTCCCCACAAAAGTCTGGTGCAAAAGTTGACGATGCAAGGACTGGGGAACAGTCTGTGTGCATGGATAGGGAACTGGCAGGGTCTCTGAGGAAGAAAGCATTGGGCTTTCGAAACAGCTGTTAGGCCGCCATCTTGTGTATGCTGTATCTGTCTGATGGGATGAAATAAAGTGGGTTTGCACAGCAGCTCATCTGGTGCCCGGATTTTTTTCTTCTTTCTCAACGTCAAATGTCTATTGATCCGGAGGCACAGTGAGTAACCCCTGAACACCCAGTAATGCCTGCCTCATCTAGTGCCGATCCATCTTGCTCCTTTTAATTGTAGGGAACTGGCTAATGGACAGAAAACAAAGCATTGTGGTCAATGGATCATACTCAAAATGGGTGACTGTTAGCAGTGGGGTCCCACAGGGGTCTGTATTGGGTCCAGTGCTCTTCAATTAATTTATTAATTACCTAGTAGATGCAGTAGAAAGCAATGTTGCTATTTTTGCAGATGATACAAAATTGTTCAGAATCATCAACTCTCGGGAAGATAGTGTCATATTGCAACAGGATCTGGATAGGATGGCTATATGGGCACATGCATGGCAGATGAAGTTCAATGTTGAAAAATGTAAAGTCATGCATTTTGGTCTTACCAATAGCACCATACAAAATAAATGGGATACAGTTGGGGACATCAAACTTGGAGAAGGTCTTAGGAGTACTCAACGACAACAAGTTAAATAATCGTATTCAAAGCCAAGCCGCTGCAGCTAAAGCTAATAAAATCTTTGGATTCATTAAAAGGGAAATACAAACTTGAGAAAATAGCATAATATTGCCCCTGTTTAACTCTCTAGTAAGGCTACATCTAGAATATGGAATTCAGTTCTGGGCACCACATTACAGGAAAGATATTGCAGTTTTAGAGCAGGTACACGACGAGCAACAAAACTTACCAAGAAAGGTTAGATAAACTGGGTTTATTTAGTCTAGAGAAAAGATGCCTTAGAGGGGATCTAATTAACATGTTTAAATACATCAGAGGGCAATATAAAAGCTTGGTGGATGAGCTTTTTGTCCCTAGGCCTTCTCAAAGGAATAGAGGACATGATCTGCGCATGGAGGAAAAACATTTTAACCTTTTATTTAGGAAAGGGTTCTTTACAGTAAGAGTGTTTCAGATGTAAAATGCATTTCCACAAGAAGTAGTATTGGCAAATTTTATACCTGCATTTAAAGGGTGCTTAGATGCTTTCCTTGCATTGAAAGACATCCATTTCTATCTCCACTGGCACTTTTCCTTCCTTATTCAAACAAGCTATAATCACACCACTAATCAAAAAACCCTCTCTCGATCCAACTTCTCTATCCAACTACCGTCCTGTCTCTCTCCTCCCCTTTGCTTCTAAACTGCTGGAACGTCACATCCACTCAGAATTGTCTGCCTTTCTCTCTACCAACTCCTTACTTGACCCCTTTCAATCTGGATTCCGCACACACCATTCCACTGAAACTGTCCTCACGAAAGTTGCTAATGACCTACTGGTAGCTAAATCCAAAGGCCAGTTCTCCATTCTAATACTCCTTGACCTTTCCTCTGCCTTTGACACGGTTGATCATGCTCTGCTTCTGCAGACACTGACATCTTTAGGAATCAAGGGACAAGCACATTCCTGGATCTCCTCTTATCTCTCTGGACGCTCTTACACTGTCTCCTTCTCTAACACCAATTCCTCTCCACACCCACTGTCTGTTGGTGTACCTCAAGGCTCTGTTCTTGGGCCACTTCTTTTCTCAATCTACACCCGTGGCCTGGGACAACTAATTAACTCTTTTGGCTTCCAGTATCACCTCTATGCGGATGACACCCAAATCTATCTCTCAGCTCCTGACCTGTCCTCACTACTATCCAGAGTCCCCGACTGTCTACGTGCCGTTTCTGCATTCATGTCCTCCCGCTTCCTCAAACTCAACATGACTAAAACGGAAATTGTGATTTTTCCACCATCGCTATCTTCACCCCCACCAATTGCAACCATAACGGTAGACAACACCCCAATAACCTCAACCACTAAGGCCCGCTGCTTGGGGGTTATACTTGACTCAGAGCTCTCCTTTAAACCTCACATTGCCTCATTAACCACCACCTGCTATTTCCAGCTCAAAAATATATTCCGTATCCATCCCTTTCTCACACAAGAAGCCACCAAAATGCTTGTTCATGCCTTAATCATCTCCCGCCTAGACTACTGCAACACCCTGCTCTGTGGCCTACCAAAAAACAGGCTAGCACCTCTCCAATCCCTTCTAAATTCAGCAGCCCGCCTCATTCACCTTTCCACACGCTCTTCCGATGCAGCCCCACTGTGCCATTCTCTCCACTGGTTACCCATTACCCAGAGGATCCAGTTCAAACTCCTGACTCTAACATACAAAGCCCTCCACGAGTTGTCTCCTCCATACATCTCCTCACTAATCTCAAGATATTGTCCCTCCCGCAACCTCCGCTCCTCCCAAGAAATTCTCCTGGCCTCTAAGCTGATCACCTCCTCTCATGCTCGCATCCAGGACTTTACACGAGCATCACCCCTTATCTGGAACTCTCTTCCACAGCCTGTACGTCATGCTCCAAACCTGGACATCTTCAAACGCACTCTTAAAACACACCTTTTCAGACAAGCTTATAACATTCTATAGCCCTTATTTACTTCTCTGTCACAATGTAATCAGAGGCAAAGAATCACTGCCTCATCCATCCTCCACCCCCTTACCTAGTGTGTCCCCCACAACCCATTAGATTGTAAGCTCGCAAGGGCAGGGTCATCCTCCTAATGTTTACTGTTCTTGTAACAATATTTGTGCTGCTTGGAACTCTGCTGTACATTTGTTAGTTGTATCTATGTTCCCCTTGTCGTCTTATTGTGCTTTGTAAAGCGCTGCGGAATATGTTGGCGCTATATAAATAAATAACAATAATAATAATAATAATGGCTACAATTACTAGGTAATGCCCAGTGATGTTGATCCAGGGATTTTATCTGATTGCCATCTGGAGTTTGGGGCTAATTGGACCATGCCTTGTAAGGGTTTTTTGCCCTCCTCTGGATCAACAGGGATATGTGTGGGAGCAGGCTGGTGTTGTACTTTGTTCTCTGTTTGAACTCGATGGATGTATGTCTTTTTTCAAACCAAATAACTATGTAAGGGTTAAACACAGGACTTAGAAGCTCCCTGCAGGGAAAGCTGGACGCATCCAAACTGGAGATAATGTTACCTTGTGTTTACTTAATTGTATCAAGTGAGGAATGTAAACAAACACTTCTCTGACACTGCAGACTCTCTTGAACACAGTCAGACAATCAGAACGCATTTCTGCTTACATTAGAAGATGAATAAAGCAGTTATGAATAAAAGGCAAAGTCAGCCCTCAGAGCAAAAAAAAAGTGTATTTTGGGAACTTGTAATTTCTCAATGAATAATAATACTTATGCACAAAAGCAAATATGATAACCGTATGGCATATAAAAAGTAGGAAAACATGTTTTTATTGAATATTATGTCGGGGTTTTACACCGCTTCAAAATGTTTTTTCTTTTTTGGGGGGGGGGGGGGGGGGGAGAGAATAGTTTTCAACACCAGGAAAAGAGGTGTTTCTTTCTTTACAGAGTGGGCAAGAATTGGCTCCTCCCTCAAGTACAGCATGTTTCCTGTAATTGCCGTGTGATTTGTTTAGATGCTGTGTTTACAGTATGATGTAAGCAGTAGCAGCAGTGATTTTCTCCAGAGTTAAAGCTGATTCAGATGGATGGCTGCTGGCGATTGTCACCATCACTTACCGCTCGGGATTTACAGCATCATAATTAAGAAGAATGGGAACATTCATCTCACATCATTTGCTGTTGACTGCTCAAGTGCAAAGAAACCCCAAAACACTAAAATCCAGGCACATTGCCTCAAGTTGGGACATTTAAGTAACTTATTTAAAGTAAACCTGAGATGAAGTAAAAGAAGAAATGTATACATACCTGGGGCTTCCTCCAGGCCCCCTTCAGGCTGATCGGTCCCTCGCTGGCCTCCTCTGCCACCTGGATCCTCCGATATGGGTCCTGGTAATCCAGCCAGTCAGGGCGTAGTGTGTATACGTGGCCCGGCCACGCGCGCGGCCCCATCACAGCAAATTGGATCTTTAGTGTGCCCGAGGCGGTGTGTGTGTGGGGGGGCAAATGGGACACCGGGGCATGTTCCCTGCTGCATGACATGTCTCTGTGCTCCCCCTGCCCATGCCACTCTCTCTGCCCCCCCACCCCATCACCCCCTGAAATTGGCGACATGCAGCTTGTTGCTAATCTTGAGGGGAACGGAGGAGAGTTACTCCCTACTAAACGCCCACTGGAGGCGCTCCTGCAGGCCTTCCCCAGCTGCCATTTGGGCAGCTCAGCCTCTCCACGGCCGCTCCCCCAGTTGTCCTGCAAGCTGCTCTGTGTGAGACAGGGTCCACAAAATGAAACTAGAGGATTGCAGGCCACAGGAGCAGGGATTGCCGCTACCTGATTGGCCCAGTCCCCCGGATCGGGTAACATTGTTTTTGTTCTTTTAGTTTAAATCTCTACCTCAGTTTCCCTTTAAGATCCCCGACAACTCCAAGCAAAAAAACGCGTTTGCTTGACTTCCTGTTTGCACCCTTCATTTGCACCTGTGGGTCGGAAGATGGACAGAGGAACGCTCATCATTGGAGGACGTCGCTGGGTTCCGTCTTCCTGTGTTGTCAGGTGAGTATTCAGCTAAGCATACAATCATCACACTAACAACATAAATATAAACAAAATTGTCACAACTCCTATCCACTACACAATAATGGTGGCAATAGGAATGTTGAATGTTTTTGGTAACACAAATTTTATTGAGCAATAGAAAATATAAACAACAAGTTATAAACGCACCATGAAAACATAACAATGGTATAAAAGCATAAAAGAAATAGTACATACATCCAGGTAAATAAGGATGCAATGTAAATCGGAACATCAATGGTTACTAAAGTGTAATAGAGACGATTAAGCGTATGGCGTATGGAAAGGTGGTCCACTGGAAGCTTAGCTATTATAATAGAGATAGAGTAAGACTTTGAAATGGAAAAAGAAAGGAAAAGAGTATAAGAAAGATTAGTCATATTGTTCTGTCTCCAGGTTGGAGGAAGATAGAGCAGAATAAAGTTCAGTTAGGCCCCATATAATTATCAAGTACACTTCAACCAAAAACAGAAGGTCTAAGACCCAAAAAAGCAATTATTGGACCTCTCCAGGAGCATTATAGGATTTAGATGGTAAAAAGGAAGATATGATAGATATTCCCTCAAGTTGGGACATAGTTAAAGTGGATCCGAGATGAACTTTTACACATTGCATAATTGGGTTCCTTTACTATTGTTTATAGGGCAGCACGGTGGCGTAGTGGTTAGCTCTCTAGCCTTGCAGCGCTGGGTCCCTGGTTCGAATCCCAGCCAGGGCACTATCTGCAAAGAGTTTGTATGTTCTCTCCGTGTCTGCGTGGGTTTCCTCCGGGCACTCCGGTTTCCTCCCACAGTCCAAAAACATACATATAAGTTAATTGGCTCCCCCTAAAAAAAAATTGTCCCTAGACTATAGTACTGACACTACATAATATAGACATATGACTATGGTAGGGATTAGATTGTGAGCTCCTCTGAGGGACAGTTAGTGACAAGACTATATATACTCTGTACAGCGCTGCGTAATATGTCGGCGCTATATAAATACTAAATAATAATAATAATAATAATTCCTCAGGTCAAATACTTTTTTGTTTTAATACTGTAATTCCCTATAAACTAATCAAGCCACGCCCACAGGTTTTCAGAGAGCCAAGGCACTTTCAGACAGTAGCAAAGGCTCATGGGAGCTCATTCTGCGCAGGAGGAGGGGGAGGTATTACTAGCCAGAGATTTCAGAGGCAGAGGGGAGGAGGGGGGAGGAGGGGGGATTAGTTTTTTTTGCTCAAGATACAGATAAGCCTGCCTCTGTGTAATGTTTACAAACAACATGGCTGCTGTCATTGTATCACAGGAAGAAAGAATCATATTCTATTAAAGCTGTTTGCAGCTAGATTTGTTGTGTAAACTAAACTTTAGATAAGATATATAGACAAGTTACTTGTTATAGTTAGTTTTTCATCTCAGATCCGCTTTAAGAAAGTAAGTTTCCCATGTATCCCAGATTTTAGCAAATTGGGGTTCTGTACCCCTCAGTAAAGCCGTAAGGTATTCCATTGATTTAACCCAGTGAATTTTATTTATAACAGCAGGAATTGTGGGAACAGCTACATTCTTGCAATGTGAGGCCATAGCCAATCTGGCAGCTGTCAGAATATGTGTTATAAGGCGCATAGAGCAATGCTGAATTCGGGGAATAGGTTTACCTAATAACATATAGAGAGGTTCCAAGGGAATGGAAACATTTAATACTTTCGAAATTAGGGATTGTATTTCAGTCCAAAAGAAGAATTTTGAATGTTGTCGTTCACTATACAATCCAGTTCCAGAAGTGATCTGGAATGTCAGCAGTGGCGTCAGACGGTACAACATGTTTATTGTTTTTAACTAAGTTGACACAAGATAAGAATAATGTCACAGACATTGGGGCTTTCCAGAAAGGACCAGACCTTATTAAATTGGGCATAGTTATGTCCTTTTTACTGTAATAAGAAATATTTAGCTATAGGAAATATCAATTCAAGGGGAATTCCAAAAATGTGGTAAGTTACATGAAACGGACAGAAAGCCGGCACAAGGTTGAAATACAGTGGAGGATTTCCTTAAAAAAATCATAATGGTAGAAAATCAAGGTCACTGCAAACTAAAATAAACTACACAATATTTTAAGCACTGACAGTCCAAAAGTCCCCATGTTTAAATTACAGTAGGTCAAAGTATCTTCCATGTTTTGTGTTGGCTGTTAGCAGGGGGTGATGGGTAATTCATTGCATGATGTAATGCCTAGAGCAGGCAAAGTGAATGCAAATCAAAAATGTGTTTAGTAATGTATATGTGTGTTGATGTTAACCACTTCCCCGCCACAAGTTATTTCCCCTTAAAGTGACAGTGAAGCAAAAAAAGCATATGATATAATGAATTGTATGTGTAGTACTGATAATTAATAGAACATTCGTAGAAAAGATAGGAGTCTCCTATTTTTATTTTCAGTTGTTATATATCTTTATAACATTGCATCATTCTCTAATATTTTCAGTTTACAAACTACACTCTGTATTTTAAACTATAAAACAGAGCAGAGCTAATGATCCTTTGAACTTTCTTGCAGTAAAACCTTAAACAAACAATAAACAGATTCCAAAGAGAGATATCCCGCTACAGCAGATGGCAGTTAAAACATCCATATCTTTATTCAATGCATCACAGGACAAACAGGTACAAGCTCACGCGTATCGGAGCTCTGAATGGCTCCTTAATCATAACAATAAACAGTGAGAGACAGGTTGAGATAAGAGCTTCAGAAAACAGTACTGTGGGTGACCAAGGCTGGTTGGAGAGCTCAGAGAAGCTCTTTTGCATAGATAACAAATGAAGTTTCTTAACTCTTCCTGTACTGGAAACAATAAGACTCATATCTGAGCTACCAGTGTTTTATTTCTTAGCTTTACTACACATACATACAAGTCATTATCTCATACGTTTATTTTCACTTTAGATTCCCTTTAAATACCAGGGCAATTTTCACACATCACACTCCTATCATTCATTTGCCAATAACTTTATTGCTACATATCACACTGCCACTCAGGGCTGTTTTGGGGGACAGGAGGGGTCGCAGCGTGAGGGGAAAGTGTGGCCACACATCAGGCCACAGTCCCCGCCCTCCCTAACCTCAGGCTCTCGCCTCAGCGCTCCCTCCAGCATCAATCAGTGGCAGCAGGCAGGAACTGATACCTCCATGTAGAGGTTCCGCTCTCTAAGTGTCTGACACTAAGTGTGAGGCACTTGGAGATGTACCTCCGCGGTGGATGGAGGTAAGTGTTCCTGCCTGCTGCCACTGACTGATGCTGAGGGGAGAGCCTGAGGTGAGGGAAGGGTGTCCCCCCCTCCCTGACAATATGTGGCCATGCTTTTCCCTCATGCTGCGACCCCTCCTGTCATCCAAAACAGCGCTAAGCGGGCCCGAGGGGGGGGCATCCAAATTTTTTCAGGGGCGCCCGGTGATTTCTAGATATGCTCCTACCTAGAGTATTATTATTATTTTTTTTTATTTATATAGCGCCAACATCTTCCGTAGCGCTGTACATAGTACACATAATAATGGGTAACAAATATACATGAGAAATACAAGACACTGTACAGTCATGACATTGAATAGAATAAATACAAATACATACATTGTTGATGTGTAGTTGGTACATGTACATATGTTAAAATTACAGCAGAATGAGAAACACTAGGAGGAGGTCCCTGACCTTGCGAGCTTACAATCTAGAGGGTAGTAGGGAGGAAACAACAGGGAAGGAAACACAGGGGTTAGTGGGTGAGCCAGTGTGCCTTCAGAGCTGCCTATAGCAAATTATAGGCTTGTCTGAACAGGTGTGTTTCCATAGTACAATTAAAGGTTTCCAGACTCGTGGCATGACAAACCGGCTGAGGGAGAGGGTTCCAAAGGAAAGGGATAGCCCTTGAGAAGTCTTGGATGCGAGAGTGAGAGGAGGTGACTAGGCTGGAGGACAAAAGGGTCTCCTGTAAGGAACGGAGGGTCCGGGCGGGGAGGTATCTGGAGATTAAAGAGTATAAAACATTTTCACAATTTTCTAATGGACTGAGATTTTGATGTTTGGGTTCTCATAAGCTGTAACCCATAGCCATCAACATTATAACAAATAAAGGCTTGAAATATCTCGCCTCGCATGTAGTGAGTCTATTTCATATATAAGTTTCACCTTTTAAAGGGACCCAGAGCAGTGCATACAAATGAAAATCTGCACTTACCTGGGTCTTCTTCCAGCCGCCCATAGCCTGTAAGGTCCCTCAGCGTTCTCTGGGTCGCCTCTTTGGTCCCACTGGCGGCTCCATTAAAGAAAACTTGTAATGAAAACAAAAAACCCTCTGGTGGATACTAAGCTTGGGAGTGGGAAGCCTCTGGATCCTAACAAGGCTTCCCCGGTCATCCTACGTCTCGGCAATCCAGCGCTGCGACCCCCCAAACAGGGGAGAGGTACATATTTAACTACCGCTATCCAGCGCAGGAGCAGTAGCAGCTCTCCGTTCGGGTAAGACAAAAATAGCCGAGCCCAATCGTATCCGCTCTCTGCGCAGATGCAAAGGATTTGCGTCTTTGCAGTAGAGCAGACACGATCGAGCACGGCTATTTCAGCCTTAGCCCGAACGAAGAGCCTGAGCAGGGTCGCGGTAGGTAGATATTGCGCCGCTTGTCAGGCATCGAGGAGGTTTCAGGGGAGCCAGTGCTGGATTCTCCTAAGCTACAGAGGACGGGGAAGACTCAGTGGGACTTTCCAACTGCAACTGCACCTGCGTGGCCCATTCGCACACCTGACTTTCACGTGCTGTAAGCCCCCGGCACATGGGTGGTTCATGAAAAGCTGAATTGAGCCATGTGCGCGTACAGGTAGTTGCTCACGATGTCGCCAGCTTAATGGAGCCACCAGCAGGGCCACGGAAGAGACCCAGAGGATGCTGAGGGACGGAGGAAGCCCCAGGTAAGTGCAGATTTTCATTTGTATGCACTGCTAAGGGCCCCTTTAATTTGAATTACTGAAATAAATTGACTTTTGCACGATTTTCTAGTTTTTTGAGTTTCACCTGTATGTTTGGGGTAAAATCAAAGTGCATAATGGCAATAAGTGCGCAACACAATTTCTATTATTCCAGTGCAGTGTTATCCCCAAATGCATATATTTTGAAAGTCGTGTTGCAATTCCAGCAGTAGAAAAAGGGTTCACACATAAGTGCACAGGTCTGTTTCATTCCTGCTAGTTTGCATTAGTTCATGTGCTCGGATTACTTCCTATGTAAAAAGGCACATATTCTAGTCAGAGTTCATTTATCTTAAAGTTGACACAGTACTTAGTATTTTCAGCGTTATTTCTTCTATCCTATAAGTTCCTATACCTGTTCTAATGTGGTCTGTCTTACTGCAGCCTTTTCTAGTTGCACTGTCTCTGTAATCTATCTAATCTTCTTTTCTTTGTCAAGCTTTGTGGACCCAGAGAGGAAGGAGCTGCCTCTGCTGTGATAGGGAGAAGTTATGCACACCCCCTGCACGCCCCCTCCAGGCTCTGTGTGTGTGCTTTGCTTATTGCAGTTTGTGAGGCTAAGAGGGAAGGGAGCTGCTGCCTGTCACATGCAAACTGTGACTTATCCCAGACAGCACACACATTAGTGTGTGTGTGTATATATATGTATATGAAAAGAAAAATCATCTATTGGGGTACTAATAAAGTGTTTATTTATGTCAGACAAGTAGTCTAGTCTGCTTTCGGAGGTAAGTCCACCACTGCCTCCCCAGCATATTTTAAAACTTTTAATTATTGTTTTTATTCTGCTGGCGCCTCTGTTCATCAAAGTCATATATATGTATATAGCTATATAAACACATACATCACTTCCTGGTTGGCGGCCATGTTTTTTGTTTATAAACACTGCATAAAACTGGCGATTTAAAGCCAGGATTGCGGCGGGGAACAGCGGAAACGGCAAAGAGGGACCCAGGAGATCACAGTGACTCGATTGGTATGTTTTTTATTGTACAAATCGGGCAGTACAGATTCTCTTTAACAATTCTAATTGGGTTTTGACACAATCTGAGCGCATCTCAAATGAATTTGCATTGTGAAATAGCAGTTCCTCAGGGTCAGCAGAGGCTGCCTATGATGTCATTATAATTTTTCATCATCTAGCTGGCAATCTGCATCTTGCTTGACTCCAGCCTATGAGGAATGGATGCAGAGCAGGCACCCTCTAGTGCAGGCCTGGGCAAACTATGGCCCACAGGCCACAGCTGGCCCGTGTGTGTCCTGAATCCGGCCCTTCAATAGAGGGTTGGAATCCTCTCCTCACTCCCTGAACTTTTTTGTGCTGTGTTTAACCTCTTGAAGACCACAGGTTTATACCTCCCAGAGAGCAGGTGATTTTTTTTATAATGTAGCACTGCACAACTTTAACTGTTTATTTCTCGCTCATACAACTTACCACCCAAATGAATTGTATCTCCTTTTCTTCCAACTAATAGAGCTTTCATTTGGTGCCATTTGATTGCTGCTGAGATTTTTAATAAAAGAGTGACATTTTTTTAAAGGAATACTATCGATTCACATATTTTTTTCAATTGACACAGGAATTGTTTGGGAAGTGCTGCTAAGTACTGGTGTATACATTTTAGTAGCAACTTCTTTGTTTACTGTTAGCAAAATACATTCAAAGTTTACTGACGCCAAAACTGACCACTGACTGAGCCATGAGGAGAGGGGAAATTCCCCTCACATTTGATCAGTTAACTCTATGTGTAACTGTGTGTGACAGAGAGAGAGAGAGAGAGAGAGCTCCCAACAGCTGCAGATCCTGTGTCCTGTGTGTCTGACTGAAGTGTGTGAAGAGAGCAGAGGAAATGTAACTAATTGCCACAGCTTTCATACTGTTTTTGCTTTCAGAGTTTGATATGTTTGATGTTTGCTTTCTGTAGTCTGATATGCAACTCTGGCTGTGCATTGAAGCAGACACCCCTTCTGCAATTGATTTGTCCCAATATAGCTAAATCCTACCCTCAATAAATTACAGTTTTTGCCTCTGATATTTAACATGAAAAGTAGGAAAATGTTTACACAGCTACTTAGACATTATTTGCACACTGTCATTTTAGAACACTTGGGTATCGATAGTATTCCTTTAAGAAAAAACATTTTTTTTAACTCCCCGTACCCCTTTAATTTAGCCCTACACTACATTACCTACACGACACATACATAGGCATTACCCTATGATAGGGATTCGATTGTGAGCCCTTCCATGGGGCAGTTAAGTGACAATCACATCCTCTGTGCAGCGCTGAGCTAGATCGCAGTGCTGTACACATAAAATTACTTTTTTTTCTTTATTTCAGCCTGCCAGCACCATTCTTGGCTGGCAGGCTGATCGCTGTGGCCCCCTCTGTGTAGTGCATGGAACGCGTGCTTGAGCAAGCGCTCATTCAACTGCAAATCTCGCAAGGACCGTGATGACTCCAATTGGCATAATGCTGTCCTCAGAGTTCCACAATCTCACTGCCCATCGGCGCGAGGCGGTCGGGAGAAGGTTAATAGTAAGCTTAACTCACCCAATCATCATACGTTCCAACGGCGATGTACATGGTGATGGCGGTATCATGTGATCAGCCGTCATTAAGTACCAGCGTGTCACATTGCTGCTGGAATGTGCGATTGGGTGAGTTAAAGCCTATTGCTACACGTATTTGCTACTCTGCTGGGAGTGAGAGACGAATGCAGGATGCATGAGGGCCGCAAGAGGAATGCGGCCCACAGCCAGAAAAGTTTGCTCGCCCCTGCTCTAGTGGATATTTGTAGTACTGCAGCCGTGTATTCCTCACCATCATGAACAGAGCAAACAATTCGTAGCCATGAAAAACATTCCTACAGTATAATGAGATATGGTCGGTGTGCTGCTAATAATTCTAAGTTGAAATGGTATGCCAAATATGCTAACGTATTTTACTTTCAAAGAACACAACAGAGCGCGCTCCCACTTCTAATTGTAGTGATCCACTAAAATCCTTTGACATGGCCCAGGCACAATGTATAATGAGTAGTCTAAAAAACAAATTTGGTGAAATAAGGCATTCAACAAATGAACTTGAAGATATGTTTATGGAGAGAATAGTTCCCCTGAAAGTAGTCTCTAGGATCTATATTTTTCTCCAAAAATCGGATCAACTTGTCCGACCTCCTATTTTTAACAAATGGGTGCGAGATTTGGGGACCTCAATCCACGATTTAGCTTGGAAATAAATCTTAGCATCTGGCTTTAAAGAGAATCTGAAGCGAGTATAAAACGCGCCGCACAACGGGGGTCCCTTACCCCCCAAATCCCCTCCGTCCTCGCCAGGGATCTCTTCCTGGTGAAGCAGGGCTAATGGCTGCAGCCCTGCCTCCACGCGCGTCTGTCAGCGCGTATCTCCGCCTCTCCCCCGCCCCTCTCAGTCTTCCTTCACTGAGAGGGGGGTGGGAGAGGCGGCGATGGGTTGCTGATAGACGCGCTGTGAGGCAGGGCTGCGGCCGTTAGCCCTGCCTCTAGAAGCAGCAAAATCTACGACCAAGTTGGTCGTAGATTTTGCAGGGGGGAATTGGGGGGTAAGGGACCCCCGTTGTGTGCCCCTGCTGAATATAAGAGAAGAAGCAAGTTTTTTACTCGCTTCAGTGTCTCTTTAAAGAATACCCGCTTGCAAGCTAGTACAATATAAACTTGTGATGCAATGGTATCTGGTTCCTGGCAGATTTCAAAAAGGAAGGCATAATTCTGAAAATTTATGCTGGAGATGTAGTGAACCCAGCCCCAATTATCTACATATGTGGTGGCATTGTTCCAAGATTCAGCCATTTTGGAATAGTGTTTTTGACTATATTAATAAACATTTCAATCTTAACTTAAAGGAGTTATCAGGCAATTATAAGCAAAATAAGTGCTACTTACCGGGGCTTCGTCCAGCCCCAAACTCCCAGCATGTCCCTCGCTGCAGCTTCGCCGTCAGACGTTCGCCGCCGCTGCCTCCCGGTCCCCGGCGATGACGTCAGGCACTGCACCTGCATGAGTGGCCCTGTTAATCACCGCCACATGGACCGGAGCATACTGCGCAGAACTACTGCACCTGCGCAGTATGCTCCAAACCACGTGGCGGTGATCGACAGCGCCGCTTGCGCAGGTGCAGTACAGGTCGGCCTGACGTCATCGCCGGGGAACGGGAGGCAGCGGCGGTGAACGGCTGACGCCGGAGCTGCAGCAAGGGACATGCTGGGAGCTTGGGGCTGGACGAAGCCCCAGGACTTATTTTGCCTGATAACTTCTTTAAATGTCAATATATTTATTTGGTTGTAGCCAGGAGACAGGTTCGGGTATAAAGGATACCACTTTGATGAAACTTGTGAATATCACATTATTAATCGCACGAAAAACAATTGTAGAAAGATGGAAATTCATATATTATTATTATTATTATTATTATTAATTTATAAAGCGCCAACATATTCCGTGGCACTGTACAATGTAAGAAAACAAACAAGGGATACATAATGATACAGACAATGATATACATGAAATATGAACACTGATACAAGATACAGCACTGCTGATTACAACTGGATTTAACATGATGACTAAAATGTATAAATTTCTAACAGTGTGCAAGCAATTGAATTAATAACAGTCCATGACACAAAAGGGTGAGAGCCCTGCCCTTGCGACCTTACAATCTAAAGGAATGGGGTGGAAACAAGAGGTGGGGGAAGTATACAGTATATATACAGGCAGTGTGTAATTAGGTTATTTAGTGGGTGCATGGCCTAAGCTAGAGAATATGCTTGTCGGAAAAGGTGGGTTTTGAGGGAACGTTTAAAGATTTCGAAGGTGGGAGAGTGGCGGATGTGTTGTGGAAGGGCATTCCAGAGGAGGGGTGAGGCACGTGAGAAGTCTTGTACACGTGAATGTGAGGAGGTAATTGTAGAAGAGGATAGAAGAAGCTCGTGTGCAGATCTGAGATTGCGGTTGGGTTGGTATCTGGAGACTAGTGAGGAGATGTACAGGGGAGAGAGATTGTGGAGAGCTTTGTAGGTTATGGTTAAGAGTTTGAACTGAATCCTCTCATTAATTGGTAGCCAGTGAAGAGCTTGACAGAGAGGGTCAGCAGAGGAAGAGCGAGAGGAGAAATGAATGAGTCGAGCAGCAGAGTTCAGTACAGAATTGAGCGGTGTTAGTCGGTTAGTTGGAAGTCCACCAAGCAATATATTGCAATAGTCCAATCGAGATATAATAAGAGCATGTACTAACATTTTGGTTGTGTCATGGGAGAGAAAAGGTCGGATACGTGCTATGTTTTTCAGTTGGAAATGGCAGGAGCTGGTTAGGGAGTTAATGTGAGGAGTAAATGAGAGAGAAGAATCAAATATTACCCCCAAGCACCGTGCTTTGGGAACTGATGTTATAGACGTGTTGTTAACATTTATTGTAATATCAGGCAAAGGGGTGGACAGGGATGGTGGAAAGACTATTAGTTCAGTTTTATTCATATTAAGTTTTAAGAAGCGAGAGGACATGAAAGAGGAGATAGCGGACAGGCAGTCGGGAACCCATGTGAGGAGGGAGTTAAGGTCTGGGGCCGAGAGGTACAGTTGTGTATCGTCTGCATATAGGTGGTATTGGAAACCAAATGAGCTGATTAAGTTACCAAGACCGTGCATGTAGATGGAGAAGAGGAGGGGACCGAGGACAGAGCCTTGAAGTACCCCTACAGACAGAGGATGTGAAGAGGAGGCCTGATCTGAATAAGAAACAGTGAAAGACCTTCCAGACAGGTAGGAAGATATCCAGGAGAGAGAGAGGTCCTTTATTCCTATAGATGAAAGGATCTGTAGGAGTAGAGTGTGGTCGACAGTGTCGAATGCTGATGACAGATCTAGAAGGATGAGTATGGAATAATAGCCTTTGGATTTAGCTGTGAGGAGATCATTAGCTACTTTGGTGAGGGCTGTTTCTGTGGAGTGGTTTGGCCGGAAGCCAGATTGGAACTGACCGAGCAAGGAATTTGCAGATAAATACTGACTTAGTTCTGCATGGATGTGGCGTTCAAGTAATTTAGATGCAAATGGAAGAAGTGACACTGAGCGGTAGTTAGCAAGTTCGGTGGGGTCTAGAGATGTTTTTTTCAGTAGTGGTGTTACAACAGCCCTCTTGAGTGAGGATGGAAAAATTCCGGTGGAGAGGGATAGGTTAAACAGCGATGTTAGGGCAGGGATGAGGGATGTGGATAGCTGTGGAATGAGATGTGATGGGATAGGATCCAAGGAACAGGTGGTTAGATGGGATTTGGAGATAAGGGAAGAGAGTGAATGTTCAGAGAGTGGAGAGAAACTGGAAAGAGAGCAGTCAACAAGAGGAGTGGAGATGGAGTTTGATGTCTGCGTGGAAAACACACTATGGATTTTTGCAATTTTATCTGTAAAGTATGTTGCAAATTCTTCAGCTGATAAGCATGAAGAAGGAGGAGGAGGGGGTGGACGGAGAAGGGAGTTGAAAGTACTGAACAGGCGCTTTATATACACCTGGCTTAAAAGAATGGAAGGATAAAATGTCTTTCTATTTAAGAATCAAGGAAAATATCATATCTGATATATATTATGATCCAACAAAACCTTCTAGTAATTCTTATTTGCTCTGGATCTCCAGTTTAGAGAAATAAGTTAACGTTTATCTGGTGAGTTCAACTAGAGTCTACTAGGTACATCTTAAAGAAACACTGAAGCGGAAAAAAAAATGATGATATTATGATTTGTATGTGTAGTACAGCTAAGAAATAAAACATTAAGATCAGATACATCAGTCTAATTGTTTCCAGTACAGGAAGAGTTGAGAATCTCCAGTTGTTATCTCTATGCAAAAAAGCTATTAAAGCGGATCCGAGATGAAACACTAACTATAACAAGTAACTTGTCTATATATCTTATCTAAAGTTTAGATAGTTTACACAGCATATCTAGCTGCAAAAGTTTAAAAAGTGTATGATTATTTATTCCTGTGATACAATGGGGGCAGCCATGTTCTTTTTGTCATATTGTCACAGGCTAAGAGCTGGAGATGGTATCAGATTTCTTGTGTGTAAATTCAGTCCCCTCTCCTCCTCCCTCCTCCCCTCTGCCTTTGAAATCAATGGCTAGTAACACCTCCCCCTCCTCCTGCCCAGACTGAACTCCTGTAAGCCCTTGCTATTGTCTGAAAGTGCCTTGGCACTCTGAGGGCTGTGGGCGTGGCTTTTTTAGTTTATAGGGAATTAAACTATTAAAACAAAAACAAAAAAGTATTTGGCTTGAGGAATGCCCTATAAACTATAGGAAAGGGACACAATTATACAATGAGTAAAAGTTCATCTCGGATCCACTTTAAGCTCTCCGACTAACTTAGTCGTGGAGAGGGCTGTTATCTGACTTTTATTATCTCAACTGTAATTTAACTGTTTACTTTTCCTCTGCTAGAGGAGAGTTCATTACTTCACAGACTGCTCTGAAAGACTAATTTTGAATGCTGAGTGTTGTGTAATCTGCACATATTATAGAATGATGCAATGTTAGAAAAAACACTATATACCTGAAAATTAAAATATGAGAATATTTTCTTTGCTGCTAATCTTCTAGTAATTATTCATAGTACGCAACCAATTCACTATATCATATATTTTTTTTCCGCTTAAGTGTCTCTTTAACCACTCAATTAGAGAGTAAACAGTGGTATAGATAATCTGTGGCACTATCCTTTTGTCTACTTGTTTTTGTTTTGTTTTTCTTCCTTTTTTGTTTGTCTTGTCTCTTACAGTATTATTCGTCTTACATTGCTAAGTTAATTGATGATTAATTAATAATAAAATATAAGCGGACTATGATGCTAGCTAGGCCCTGGCACAAGAGCGTGCTGATGAAGCTGATTTCTATTGCTGGGCCCAGTTCCACTGGAACTTGCTGATTGTCTGTAAAACGAGGAAGGAAGAAAGGGAAAAAATAAAAAAAATATGCTAACGTATGCAGCTTGGAAATACATCTATGAAATGCAGCATCACTAAGTATAACACAATCACTGCAGAATTACATAGGTTGTATGATCTAGTGTGTGTACATAGCTATAGAAATAACAAAACTGAAAACAAATAACCAATGTAGTTCATAAACAGATCTCTAATATCACATGTATAGCTCCCCTGAGTTATCAGTTTGCCCATCTGCCTCTAGACCCTAGGTTCTCAACGTGTGGTACGCGTACCCCAGGGGGTACTTCTGATGGTTTCAGGGGGTACTCGGGCTTGATACACATAACAAAGAATAACAAATTTTAGAGTTTTAGAATATAATAAATCTTATTTAAACAACACCAAATTAGTGTTTAGCTAATTAAAAGCAATTGTAAATGCTTGGAAATTGTTTAGAACCAATTATCATGTATTATGATTAAATATATATTTGTCAGAGGGTACTTGTGAGAATGTTTACTCTGCTAGGGGGTACTTGGTGAGTACAGGGTTTTAAAAGGGTTACATACCAATAAAATGTTGAAAAACACTGCTCTAAAACACAGATCACTACATCATCATTATGTAAAATGTACACATGCCTTGTGTTTTTTTCAGCAAACTGACAGAGGTCCTCATCTAGAGGTGAAATAGGACATTGCAATAAGTATAGCATAAAAAATTCCTTCTAAATTAGGAGAAACAAATATTTGTGTGAATTGGTCACTGAACTGAAATTTAGTTTCTAGCTTCTTCTTTTTTTTTTTGTATCTTTAACCCTCCTGACGGTCTAATTAATTCCACCAGGAGGCAGCCCAGGGCTCGCTACATGATAGCCTCAGCGGCATCCCCCCGCCAGCTTCGATCGCCTTCGGCGATCTCCGATCAGGAAATCCCGTTCAAAGAATGCGACGGAGCGGGATGACGTCACCGACGTCAGTGACGTCATTGGGAGTCCCAATCCACCCCTCAGCGCTGCCTGGCACTAATTGACCAGGCAGCGCACGGTGTCTGGGGGGGGGGGGGGGTGCGCGGCGCGACGGATAGCGGCGATCGGTGTGCTGACGCAGCTAGCAAAGTGCTAGCTGCGTGCAGCAAAAAAAATAAAAAATGAAGCAAATCGGCCCAGCAGGGCCTGAGAAAACCTCCTACTACGTTTGGGGTTACCGCCAGGAAGGTTAAAGAGAACCTGTACTGAGTAAAAATAATTAAAATAAACACATGAGGTAACTTCAAATTAACATTACATAGTTACCTTGCCATCAGTTCCTCTCAGAAGCTCACCATTTTCTTCTGACAATCCCTTCCAGTTCTGACAATATTTTGTCAGATCAGAAATATATCAGTTGCTGTCAGTAAAATATCAGTTTCTGTCAGTTATAGCTGAGAGGAAAACTGATGTACCAGGTAATGTCCATGTTTCCTTATGGCTCAAGTGGGCGATGTTACAGTTTAAGGGCTGGTTCAGACGGACGCTTGCAGAGCGTTTACAGCCAGCGTTCAGGGCTTGGTGTTAAACGCTCCCATTCAAGTGAATGGGAGCGTTTGTACCAAGCTTTCAAGCGCGTTTACACAAACGCGGCGTTTGGGTCCCGATTTTCCCTGGCGTTCAAGGAGCCCCTGGAAGCTACATGTAGCTTTCAGGGGAGGTTAACCGCGACGGCTAATGTCCCCCTAGGGGAAGAAAAAACTCGACCGCATCCAAACGCACACGAACGCTGCTGAACGCGACGCCAGTAAACGCAACGCCTCCAAACGTCCGTCTGAACCAGCCCTAACTGTGTGCTGACCAGAAAGCTGTTATGGGTAATGGCCATTTTGATAATGGAAGACGGAAAATTCCCTTGATCACAGTGAACAAACAGGACGCGGGACAGGAGAAAGACACTGAGGAGTAGACTACATGGAAGGGAAGTATGACTTGTGTATGCTTATTTGACTTATAATTTTCAGTTCAGGTTTTCTTTAAGAACCACTATTACAAAAAATTGGAAATTTAAAAAAAACCTGTATAAGAATATAATTGTGTATAATTTTCTCCCAATGTAAAATGCACTATTATATTATGTATTTATGTATTATCAACATCTTCTGCAGTGCAGTACAGAGTATGTTGTCTTATCACGTAACTGTCCCTCAGATGGGCTGACAAACAATCTAATCCTACCATAGTCACATGTCTATGTATGTATCATGTTGTGTATGTATGGTAATCTAGGGTCAATTTAGGGGGAAGCTGATTAACTTATCTGTATGTTTTTGACATGTGGGAAGAAACCAGAGTGCCCGGCGAAAATCTTAACATTTAAAATACATGTAAACATTTGCAAATAACAAGTACGTTTCCTCCAGAGTAAAATGAGCCATAAATTACTTTTTTTCCTATGTTGCTGTCACTTACAGTAGGTAGTAGACATTACTGACAAATTTTGGGCTAGTCCATCTCTGCATGGGGGTTCTCAGGGTTTTCTTTATTTTTAAAAGCACTTAGGGAATGTCAGTTGCTCCGTCTAACTGCCAAAAAAGTGTGCAGCGAGCAGGGAGGCTGGCCAGCATTTTGTATAAATCTATTTCAGGGAATGTCTTTATAAAGAATAAAGGTCATACTGAGATGGACTAACCCAAAACCTGTCGGTAATGTCAGATTTCTACCACCTACTGTAAGTGACAGCAAAATAGGAGAAAAGTAATTTATGGCTCATTTTACTCTGGAAGAAACATACTTCTTATCTGTATGTGTTTTAAATTTTAAGATTTTCGCGACAGTTCCTCTTTAAAGAACAACTGTCAAAGGAACTGGTTTTCTGTAAACCCCATATACTTATAGACCTTTTAGCCAGCAACACTAGGAAGCTTTTCAGAGGTCTCTCAGCATAGCCTGTGTGAAAAAAAATGCCACATTTGCCACAACAACAACAATGCCACATTTGCCACAACAATTTTGTGTCTGCATTGGTGGGAGGAGGAGACAGAGCTGAACTGTAACCTGGCTGTAAACTGTTTACCTTACACTGCATGGCAGATAAAGAGAGATACACAGACAGGAACGCAGACCTTTAGCTGATTATTAATTACACACATTTGAAGCTATATTTCTGCTTTCATTTCTTCATTAAAAAACATAAAAAGATGAAAAAAGACTTTGTATTGCTGTTTGCTATTAATTACTTGAAATATGTGTGGCATTAACTTTGATAGTTGTCCTTTAAACATCACCACACAGGAACAGAGGATTAAAGGCTTGACCTTTTTGGTATCAATATCAGGACAGGCTGGTGATTGTTGGAGGTGCAATGCAACTGGAGCACTTTTTCTTCATATTGTCCTGGCATTCTCTCAAATTGGAGACATTTTGTAAAGAAGTCCATTACTTGACTGAACAGATCTCCTCAATAAAGGTACGTTTTAACCTGAGTTTTTCCTTCTTGAGGGCTCGTTCGCACTAGGGGCGCTTCTGAGATTTTTTAACCGCTGGCGATTTTCAAAATCTCCCAGAAAGCGCTTGTGCAATGATTCTCTATGACAGAGTTGACATCTGAGCGGTTCGTTTCCAATCCGCTCAGAAAAACAGTGCATGGGCCATTTTTGAGGCGATTCCGCCACAATGGAAGGTATAGGAAAACGCAAAATGCTCACGAAATCGCTTTGTGCAGCGATTGCGTGAGCGTTTTTAAGAATAAATACATAGAATTTATTCTTTTTCAGATCAAAGAGTTCACTTCCTGACTGACGTCAGGAAGTGAAAAAACGCAATCGCTCTGCAAAAGCACTTAGAAAAGCACTTAAAGTGGACCCAAATTAAAAATACAAGATTTCAGAAATATACGGTAATCTATTTTCTAACTTATAGTAATAAATAGCAGCCTTTTTTCAGCTGCATGATGACAAATATAAAATATTTTACATTTAGTGGAGGAACCCCTCCCTTCCTTTCATTGCAGGGACAGAATCCGGAAAACTGGTGGATTAGGATGTGTCCGGCAAAGGAGGAATTGCTAATGGCTGCCACCTGTATAACCCTAGTTATGAAAAGAGGAGGGTGAAAAGCATGCACTGAAATGCTCACAGGCTTCAAGGAGTGTTTATTTATCATTGTATGTGTCAGAGTGGTGCAACTAAATATTTTGAATTAAAAAAATGTTTGGTTTGGGTCTACTTTAACAAAAACGTCCAACACACAGAAATCAAGAAAAGAAAAAGTGTCAAAAAACGGCCAACGCGGACCGCCATGCGAACGTAACGCAATGGGAACAAGGCCTCACAGTAGTTCTATATCCATGAAGTCATACAAGAAGTATATTCTTGCTCATTTACTGTATTCTACTCGCGTTACTATACCAGCTTCATGGCAATCACTCCCCCAACCACAATGCAATGTTAGGGGGTGGTGAGGATTGACAGAATTGTTCAGGTGTAAGAGATCATTTTGACTTCCAACTATAGGACTATACTTGAGAATATGGTCATGTTTGGTCAGATTTAAAGACTCTGACAACATTAAACGATGAACAGGTTAGGGTGCTAAAAAAAATAAATAAAAAAGTGGGGGGAAAGGCTGCGCGTCCCTAAACACATGTTGCAATTGAATGGTTAATCGCACAGGCATACACCGCCTCTGTCAGAATGAAAAATGCATGCCCTGCATCCTAGACAAGTGCTAACATTTATTAAACTAGGAGGAACTTTAGCTTCCAGTATGGTTTGCATGCAAAGTATATTATACTAGACACTTGCGCCACGGTGAGGCAAACCTCCGGGCAAGTGACCTAACCTAAATCTAAAACCTTGGGAGCAGCTAAGCAAAAAAAAATGTGAAACTTTTGTTGAACAGCGAGGAGAACGCCAGCGCATACCACTAAGGCTGCATCTGAAATGACCACCAGCTCAGTGTAAAGCACCTAAATAGATTTTCTTCACACTTTGCATTCAATTCAGATGCAAATCATATGCAAATCTGCTACTACTTATTATGCAAACAGGAAACTCAGGAGGAGGGGCTAGGAGCAGCTAACCTGACAGTTACAAAGTTAAAAAAAATTAGGGTGCTAACTTATGGATGCTTAATACAGTATAATATTGTTATAATAAACTCTGATATAGTATACATTCTGGTATAGTAAATTACCTCTCCAGGTCCCAGCCAATCTCCATTATAAGTCTGTGAGGGCAATGCCTGGTATAGTAAATATGTTTATTAGCCCCTATGTGATGCTGACTCTGGATATAGTAAACAGTGGGGGGTGCATGTGTCATGTCAGTGGGTGGAGCATGCATCATATGTCAGTGGGCGGTGCATGCGTCATCTGTCAGTATGAAACCCATGGTCGGCTGCTCTCTTCAGGCGGGTTGCAAGTGAGCTGATGCCTAATAACATTTGTAAAACAAGAAAAATGGCACATACACTGGATATACAGTACTGTACAAATAAGCAGCCTGGCGAAAATGAGGAATAATGTGAACATAAACAAAAGAGGATGCAGTGTTACCACTTCCACTTTGCAATCACTGATGAAGGTATCATCCTCCCACGGGATTGTGCGCACTCCCGGGAATATCTTCCCTTGTTAGCGATGACGCTCCTGGAAGCGTGTGGAGCACAGTACTGGCTACTTTCACTTGTAGTGAAGATCAGAGCAGGTCTATGTGCTGCAAAACTAAAGAGAGTGGAGAGGAGAGTGCTACTGTAAGTCCAGCCAGCGGAGGTATCAGAGCCACTCACATTACAGATACAAGTGGCTTATCATTATTGCCTGCAATTTGAAGAAAGGCATCATGATTGACTCAAGTGTGAGCAGAAAGAAAATTTGTATTTTGTTTCCATCAGCACATAACTGTTTGCATTTCACCTTGTTAAAGTTGTAACTTGTTCTCTATTTTATTATAGTACTCTTACAATAAAGCATTGAATGTAAAAAAAAAGAAAAAAAATTAAACATGCCAAAATATGAAAAGACTTCACTATTCAATCCACTTCTTTAGTCTGTACCCCTTCTCTTAGCTACCCACTAATAAGTAGTGTTGGTGTTGGCATTCCGGACCATGTGGTTTGGCACCCAGACACCCACATTCAGCAGCACTGAACAGTGGTACAAGATGTGTTTGGTTTACAGTAAATCCGATACTTCTTCCTTCCAAGTTGAAAGGAGAAAGTATCGCGAGTTAATGAAAAGCATCCCATCTTGCTGGTCGGTGCTGAATGTGCGTATTCGGCTGCTGAACCACATGGGTCGAATGCGAACACCAACACTATTAACCCATTACCAGCTTCAATAGAGTTACCTAGATTAATATAATGCACTGTTTTTGGCCTCAGTCGGCAGAACTCATGCTGTTAATTGTTGGAATGCGTTGATCTCTCTCTACTAGCAGAAAATATAGAAACTGAAAGCAGAAGTCCTCTGTTATTGTCTCACACTGCCCTCTAGTGACAAGTGGCCATAGAAACACATTACAGCAGTACTAATTAGAAGCAAGGAAATGTAATACATAAGAAATAAAAAAAATGTGATAAAATAAATTGGCCTGGCCTCTAAATAAATCAGCTGCTAAAGGGTTAATAGCCTTCAGTTCGCCCCCCTGGACAAAGACTCTCCCCTCTGTCCTGAAAATCTCACCCCATTCCCTGTACCTTGTATTCTATTCTGTTCCTCCTCATTCCTCGGCTCGTTTTACTCTTCTTCTATGCCATAATATCTGCTTTAATCCTATAGCTCTGTACTGGCATTGGGACATCCTACCTCAAATACGCTGATATAATACCAGTATTTATGAACCCCTCTCCAGCTCACTTCTTCCTTTCATATTTCAATGATTAAAATGACTTGTGAAAGGTTACTTCACATTAATGAAGGCCCAGTTTTTCCATTTTCAGAGAGCAGATGCCTTTGGCCAGGCTTGAAGAGACTCTTGCACCTAGCTGGAATCCTCGATGCATTTCTCTGAGCCAGATCGGTATTTATGCCATCGGACAATTATATATTGAGTCATGGAACGGAACCTATATGCATGAGATGACAACACAGAACCCCTGAGAGAATCAGTGCTTTCTGGCAGATTATCTATGGACAGGGCCTGGGATGATTGTAGAACATCTAGAAAAGAAATGACATGATGACTCTACAGTTGTCTGAAAACATCATCCTCATCAAGTCCAACGAAACTAAAATAAACTCTACTACCTTTGGAACTGAACTTTTCAGATTGAAAAATTATTTTTTTTAGCTTTGCTTGCTAACAACTGCACACATATTCATACATAAGAAGACCTCTAGATCAGGGGTGTCAAACTCAAATATAAAGTAGGCTGAAATTGTACACTGGGACCGTGGAGTCAGTACAAAAATCATCCTACTCCTCAGTTTAGGATTCCACCGACTCCTGGTACCCAAAATTGCTCCGACTCCTTGACTCCGACTCCTTAGTCTACTTTTTACAAAGGCTATGGATTTGGTTCAAAAATCATCCAACTCCTCAGTTTATTAAAACCTCCGACTCTGATTCCAGGTACCCAAAATTGCTCTGACTCCACAGCCCTGGCAAAATGGCAGCGGCAGGGTAGAAAGTTAAGGGGAGGGGTTAATGGTAGGCATACAGGGGAGGGGTTAAAATGTGGTACTTGAAGGCTAAAATTGGGGGTATCTGGGATGTTTGGAAATATAATTAATGCGTAAAATGTTGAGATAGGGTGGGTCATGTGGGGGTTTGAAGTTGGGGGATGGGTGTAATGAGAACCGGATTGTAATTGGTTATAATTGTTTATTCTAGAATGTTATGAGCTATCATGATAGATCCCACTTGTATAATACTTTTGATGTACATGGCTTTTCCCTCTGGAGATGCGACTGTCTCCACTCAAGGGGATGACTAAGACTGTAAATCCTCTTTTACAATATACAAGTGGCACTTGGTCCAGTGACTACGTTCTTTTTAGTAATATCATAATTCTGTTATTTTACAGATTGCTAGTTTGCTGAATTCATCTGTGTAAGACAAATTATTATGCACTGTGAATTGTTATGTATTCTTTGGTTTTCCATTGTAAGCTTTTATCCACATTTGCTGCACTAATAAAAAAGATGTTAAAAAAAAATGTACCAGAGACCAAATAAAAAAAAAAGTTTTATACATACCTGGGGCTTCCTCCAGCCCCCTCCACACCGATCGCTCCCACGCCGCCATCCTCCGCTTCAGGTAGGATCCTTGCGCAATTTTGGGTACCTGGAGTCAGGGTCTTCAATAAACTGAGTAGTCGAAGTCGGATGATTTTTGAACCACATCCATAGTTTTTGTAAAAATTAGACTTAGGCCCAGTGCAAACCGAGCGGTTTTTGGAGCGATCCGCCTCTAAAAATGCTTGTCTAATGTATTGCAATGGGATGGTGCACACCGGCGGTTTGCGGTTTTTGCCAAGCCGCAAACGCGCCTCCTGCTGCGCGTTTGCGGTTTTCGGAAGCGTTTCGTCCTCAATGTAAAGTATAGGAAAAACGCAAACCGCTCTGAAAAACGCTAGTTCAGAGCGGTTTGCCAGGCATTTTTGTTACAGTAGCTGTTCATTAACAGCTTTTACTGTAACAATATATGAAATCTGCTACACAAAAACGCACCCAAAACCGCTAGGTATGTTTAGAAAACCTCTCTAAACATACCTAGAATCGCTCTGAAATCAGCTCCCAAAACCGCTAGCGTATTGCGGATCTGCTAGCGGTGTTGGTGTGCACTGGGCCTTAGGAGGCATAGCCACAGATCTGCATTTCACAGTAAAAAAAATCTCAAAAACACAATTTTTTGGGTGCCACCACAGGTGTCCATTCCAATATCGGTCATTTGCAACCATATTTAGCATTGTGGGCAGCCCTGCCAGCCGATATTTATCGGGAGCTGTGGGATCCCAAATTTCCGCCTATTACCAATATGCCTATGGCGTCGCCCATCCTTTCACCAATAGCGGACAACCAAATTTCCCGCTTCCTCAGAAATAGCATAAAGTTAATTAGTGCAAAAAGTTTGTAGATGAGAGTGCAAAAGTTGTGAGCAATGTTCAGAAAGTGCCAACATATTTCAAACAAGAAATACACTATGGCTGTGCAAAGCCAGCATAAAGTGCACTAGTGCAAATTAATGCAATATTGCATATATCAAGCAAGCATTGCCATTCATTCAGAATGCAGTGGTAATGATAATCCACATTTGTTAGCCAATAAACAGATGGCTCTACGTTTTAAATAAAAACCCAAACACTCTAGCATGCTATGAATAGGAAGTGGGTCTTGCCCAGTGATCTGAACAACAGGGAAGCCTCCAGTGACAGGCAGATTTCCCCTTCCTGCAGCTCTCTGTGTCTCCTCTGCAGTGCTCACATCTGCTCTGTCTGTCCTCTCTATCATGGCCGCCCCCTGCCGGAGCCTCAGCCCTGAGCACCTGGTGCTCTATCGCCTGCTTGCATTTCCCTCCAGCCTGTCTGCACTTCCTAGGCTTCTGCAATAGACAAGCATTAACTTCCGGTCCTCGGCAAGATGGCGGCCGCTCCGCTGTGATAGGCTATATACAGATGAAGCTCTAGTGTCCAGGCAGAGTTTGGGGATGCTGGGAGCAGGACGGAAGTGGGAAGGAGAAGCTCTATATAGGGGAAAGGGAAGCGAGGTGCGCTCCATTACTGAGCTATGTTCTGGGGGGATAGAATAATGAATATGTATATTATACATAGCAATACTGAGCTGTGTGCTGGGGGACGGGAGGCAGCATATATAGCAATACTGTACTGAGCTGGGGGAAACCATGAGATGTATAGCTAGCATGTACATTATACATAGCAATACTAAGCTGGGGGTGGGAGAGAGAGGTAGCATGTATAACTATACTTAGCTGTGTGCTGGGGGAGAGCATGTGATATAGAAAAAGTATACAGCATGCATGGCAATACTTATCTGTGTGCTGGGGAGAGAGGCAGCATGTATGACAATGCTATATTAAGCTGTATGCTAGAGAAGGACAAGTGGTGTTAACCTGTACAGCATGTGTAACTATACTGAGTGGAGAGCATGAGAAATATGTATGAAGTATATGTAGCATTCCTGGACTGTCTGTTAAGTGAAGATAACCAGAAATGTTAGCAATATCTGTCATTACTGAGCTGGGGTGGTGGGGAGAGCATGATTATAGATAGAATATTTACTATTTATATAGTGCTGACATCTTCTGATATACTTTACAATGTATTTATATCACTGTCTCTCAGAGGGGCTCAGTCTAATCCTTACCATAGTCATGTCTATGAATGTATTGTGTAGTGTTGTCATCTAGGGGAAATTTTTAGAGGGAAGCTAACCTATCTGTATATTTTTGGGATGTGGGAGGAATATAAAGTGTATATAGCAGAGGAGGGGAGGGGGGGGGGGGCAGAGTGGTCTTTAGTGGTAGACTGTATGTGTAATAAGTTATGCTGTGTGTATTGTTTGGGGACTGCAGTTAATCTTGTGTGAGGGATGTGTGTAGGAGGGGTGAGGCAAGTCTGTTCACACTACACAAGATATATAGTACAATCTGTCAGCCATTTCTCTATATAAAGGTAGCTGCTGTGCATTTATTGTGTGGATGCGTGGCTGCTACTGACATTGAGGGGATAAATACATAGTACAGCAGGATAAAAATACTATGTACTATCATCCACTACACTATTGTATATCAGATGGGATGTTTGTATTGTACAGTCCCATACTTTGAAATAACTTAAGTTTAGTGATGGGAATTCCGGCTCTTCTCGGAGAATCGGCTCTTCTGAATCGGCTCCCATTAAAGAGCCGGCTCTTACGGCTCTGAATCGGCTCTTCATTAAATATCACTAGACACCACTCAGAATTGGAGTAAAAGCCCCGCCCCGTCTCCATGACAACTCCAGACTGCTTCTCTGACTGGTGCAATCCCTCCTGCTACTGCTCTGCTCCGCCCCATACACTCCTACAAGCTGCAAGAGGACTACATCTCCCAGCATGCTTCAGCACCCTTTAATACTCAGCAAATCAGCTGTGTGGGGCGGCTGAGGCATCGGCTCTTTCAAAACCGAGTACCGGCTCTTGTCGTTTGCAGCAAAGAACTGGCTCTTAGACCTATCACTATTTCAGTTATGTTTTAGAGCTACAAAGTTATCCTTTATGTACACAATATAAAGTACTGTTTTGTAAAAGTGGAGCTGAACTCTTGCACAGGACAGTAGGAAAAGGTAGAGACATGCACCCTGTATGTATTTAGTTTTTGCCTGTCTAATTCTCCCTCATCTGTGTCTAAAGTTGTGATTTTTTGATCCTCCCCTGTGTCACATGACTGCCTTTGGCAGATAAGCCCATTTGAAAGCACAGGCTGTAAACAATGTCTGCTTCCATGAAAGCAGGAAGTAGACACTGCAGATTTATTGTAGGCTTTGTATCAGCTGTAACAAATGCACGTTTTTGTTTATAGGTTATGCTGTATGTTTTAGAGCAGAGGAGTTCTGGTCCACTTAAAATATATATTTAAATTCTATTTATTAAAATTACTATAAGAAGTTTAAAACCTAAAAGCACACACCAGAAAGTTAATACTCTGTCCAAATCCAGAGTCACCTGAAAGTAGATAATTTATCCATGTTTCACCATGTACAGCACATACAATATCCCGCAACAGAACCTGTTTGCAAGTAGGGTCTGCCTGTATGCGGTTACTACAATGTGAGATGTAGGAGGATTCACAGCACAGTGGGGTTATAATATGCACTATCAGACAGGTAATTGTTTATATCTGAGGCAACATTTTATTTTTGTATTTCCAACATATTACAGTGTTGGACAATAAATAGGGATGCATACAATGTAAACAAGGGGTGACAGAGGTTGCACACAGATAACATAGCATAAGGTAATACATGCAAACAGTGTATATGTGATTTTAGAGACCCAACAATTCAAGTCAGTCCATGGGAAGGGTGTCAATGGTGGGATTACAAGATCAAGGGCACGCTAACGAGGGGGAAACCCTGCCAGTCTTACAATCCTAGAGTTTGTATACCGTGTTTCCCCTAAAGACATCCCTTGAGAATAAAACCTAGCAGGAATTTCAAGAATGCTTGAAATGTAAGGCATCCCCCGAATTTAAGCCCTAGCAGCAGCCCACGTGACACCAGCAAGTCACGCTGAATACAAAGCCTGGATACAGGAGGGCTGCAGTATGAGTTCTACACAGTCCTATATGTCAGGAAATTTGTGTTTTTGTTGGAGCCAGCCTTCCTGAACTATTGTGGTGACAAGCATCACCAGCACTTCACCTCTCCCCAGGACACACACAGCTTATCTGCCTGCAAGAAATAAACTCTTACCCACCTGATCAGCAGAATCAATTTCTTGTAATTGAGAGCCAATATCTGCAAACCACAAGCTCTGTGTGTTGCACATGGCATACAGTATGTACATTTTGTATAGGAAAAATACCAGTGTTTGCCCAAAAATAAGACATCCTCTGAAAATAAGCCCTAGCGTATCTTTTAGAGCAAAAATTAATGACCGTGTCTTATTTTCAGGGAAACATGGTAGTATGCTATTACTATGGCATGATGAAGGGAGATATACTGGAGGGGAAATAGCAGATAGTACATCATGACATATCTCCCTCCTGTAATATGAGGGTACCGCTATTTCTATAGTGTACTGTATTTGGGTTAATGGCAAATTATAAAAACATTTAAAATTTGGTAGTTTGACTATGCAAAAACTGAGTTAAGTTTTACAATATGCTGAACGTGGCAGCCAGAAACGATGAGTACATTTTACTTACAAAAATAAGCAGTAGGGTAGTAGATATTGTATGCCTAAAATAAAATATATAATGTATAGAAACGCAGAAATGACCTCAAAGCAATATTAAATTATGTGATGTATCCATAAAAAGTATAGTGCGTTAGTGCACATGAATATACTGTAGAAGTCTCGTTATACAGTAGAAACTTGTTAGTCATACAGACCACTCTGGTCTATTTGAGAAAAGGTAAATATTTGTCATAGGAAAATGGGGGATCAGTTACTGATTGGAATGAGGTTCAATCCTTGGTTAAAGTTCCTCTTTAAAGGACATCTGAGGTGAAATAAGCTGAGAAACAATTGTATCCATCCTCCTCCTAAATGACTTATTTTTAGATATGCCACAGTTTTATTTTGTTTAAATCCAGGTTTTTTTTTGTTTTTACTGTTTCATTCTCTGCACAATGACACCTTGATTGAAGTATGCCAGATCTGAAATCCTATGAATTAGTGACCCTTTATAGCTCTTGCTCTCAGAAGCCATTTATTGACAGAAGTATTTTTTGGCTGTAATTACTAATCAGTGAGTGTTATGCTATAACCTGACCCAGTCTGACCCGGACAAACTGTCACTTGCGTATCTTATCTTTAACTTTCAGGCTTCTTGCACACAGGGACGTTACAGGCGCACATTAGTGCAGCCTGTAACGCTCCCCCAATGCACAGCAATGTAACACAAGTGGGCTGTTCCCACTGCCCACGTTGCGTTACATGTAACGCTGCACGTTGTAGTGAGTGCAGCATGCTGTGCGTGTTAGACTGTTTGCACATGCTCAGTGGGGGGCGGAGAGGAGGCGGGGAGATGCCGCAACAGTAGCCGCGCACATGGCTACTTAATATGCACTGCACTGGTGGCTGCTGATTGGCTGGCGGGACCACGTGATGCGGAGTGTCTCGCTCCGCATCACGTGGTCCCGCCGGCCAATCAGCGCCATCCTGGGAGACCTCATGCGGATAGAGCCGCCTACGGCTCACTCTACCGTCCTCTCCCGCACCACCATGCGTTGCGTTAGGGGCACGTTATGCGTCCTGCTGGAAATAAGTCCTGAGCCCTCTCCAGGGATCAAACCAGGGAACAAAGGTTATGTTGGGGTAGGGAGGTAAGGGTTAACAGGTTATATATAACAGTTAATCTTGCGAATTCCAGATCTTTGTTAGAGGCAGCTGTATTAATGTATATCTGGAGATTATGCGGTCACTTGTGTTGAATTTCTGCCAATACATTTTGTTTGAAAAAAATTCTAAAATGTACATTAAATTTGCTTATGACAGCCATTTGCTCCTATTATCTAGAGTAGACTGAGCCCTTTAATATCCCTGGTGACTAAGTCAAATACCTCATGGACTAGCTGGGAAGAAAAGTTGAGTGGGGTTTATACTTGCCAGACTGTACAGCACTCACTAGGGCTGTCTCCAGGTCCCTCATTCTCACTCCCAAATCCATTAAACCCTGGAATACCTGTCAATCCACTGCCTCCATCAATGGCTTGTCTGGTCTATCAAAATCTCTAAGGTGATAAAACTTCGAAATAAGTTATTTTTTTTTTCTGGCAGAATTTAAGATCTATTTAAAAAATGTTTACATTGCTTGGTGGGAGACAACCTCTGTAATATAATTGGCTTCAAACAGAAAAGTTTGTTCTTTAGAAAAACAGTTCCAACATACCCCACTCTGGTGTGTATTCACCAAATAAACGGACCGGATTGGTCATACATCGCTCATGTTGGTTCAAGCTTTCCTGGTCATAAATTCCCCCCCCCCCCCCCCTCATTGGTCAGCTCATTCATCTCAATAATGCATGCAAAGAATTAAGGGTGATATGTCTGAATACCCTATTCTCCTCCTCGACCAACATCTTCTTCAAGAAGGCCCTTTAAAACTCACATTTTCATTCTGGCCTACCACCCCTCACTAGTGCTCTAAACCTGCAGCTGAACTCTGGTCCCCTACCTTTCATGTCCTTACCTCTCCCTCTAGATTGTAAGCCTTTGGGCAGGGTCCTCCCCCTTTTGTGTCCTACCTGATCATGCACCTCCATTGCTGTGAACCCATGCTATGCATTTGAGTGAACCTATCTTGCCTAATCTCCATGCTCCCCTCCAGTGACTGACTAAGCATTACCTGGTACAAATACTGTGCTGTGTGATCTGCTTTGCATGTATTCCTGTATTGTCATATTGCTGTATGTCACCCCTAAATATTGTCTGTAACCTAAACTAATGTCCAGCGCAGCGTAATATGTTGGTGCTTTATAAATACAATATGGTGCTTTACCTCACAAACCTACATTATTCATAAAAAGCTAAAAACATTGCTCATCTGTAAAATATACATTCAATCATTACAAAACTTGCAGTTTTTACCTTATACTTTTGCAATGAATAAATATGAATAAACATTGGGTATCATTCATAAAGCATTTCCGCATGCGGAAATGCTTAACACCGGTGACTTTCCCGACCACTCAGCATAAGCCCCATTCATAAAGGCTCTTTCCGCATGAAAAGGTGACAGAGCGATACATTTCCGCCTTGTGCGGAGTTTTTCTAGATTAATCTAGAAAAAGTAACAAACACATCCATTCATAAAGATTAGAGCAAGCGGTATCCGGAAGGAAAATACCGCTTGCTCGACAGTAGCGATAGGCGGGCGGAATACATATAAATTAATGGGAGGGACCTCCCAAGCAGCATCAGACAGAGCAGCGCAGGGAGGGAATCGGGCAGCTTTTAAGTTTCCGCATGTCTTCCGCCACGCTGCCGCCAGCTTCCTCCAGAAAACCTCCGCACTTCTTCCGCAACAGGCAGACTTCTTTATGAATGGCCACCCAGAAGTCTTAATTACCGGTTGCGGAGAAGAACGGTGTTTTCCCGCACTGCCGACAACCTCTTTATGAATGATACCCATTGTCTGCTATCTTGATGAAACTGATTTTCGTTCATGCTCTTAAAAATATTGCCATCTTGTGGACAAAAACAAGTGTGACATGTTACACATAGTAATGTGGAACTGCTTCTCTAAAACTAAAATTGGCAATTTACCTACATTCCTGGAAATTACCTATGAGATAATCAGGTCCATAAATGTTTGGACAGACTTTTTTTTTACTTTTGGTTCTGTACATTACAATTTTAAAATACTTAGATGCCGTTGAAGTGAAGACTTTCAGCTTTAATTTAGTGGGGTGAACAAAGCTATTGCATAAAAATCCCTTCATTTCAGGGGCTCGAAAGTAATTGGAAAAATTGAGTACCTAAATTAAAAATTAGTTTGCTTTAAACCTAATAAGTTGCCAAGAGATATAAACTCACACATAATTGATTTTTTTTTCTCACCCCCAGGGTCCATATTCCCACATATGGTCTTGAAATCCCCGCCCCCAGTGTGAAATTGGCCCGGGGCATTTTTTTCTTTCCAAACCATAGGTGCAAAGGATGCTGGGGAATTGATGTCATAACCCCACCCCTCATGTCCATGTTATCTAATCTAGACAGACATCTGAAATAAGAATTATAGCAAACAGACGGGCTGCTGCAGTTTTCTCTGTACTACAGTTTGTGAAAAGGGGAGTAATTTGATTCAGGCAGACGGGAGGGAGTGGCAGGGGAGTGAACCAGGCTGAAGAGGTGGGCTCAATTCTTTAAGTCTCAGGAGGAATAAGGAAGTGCTACTTACAGGTATAAATGTGTCCTATCCAATATGATGTACCAGATGTAAACTTTATGGTGGCCATACACGGTGCAATAAACATTCGTTTTTCCCGTTTATTCGATCTAAACAATTGAATGGAAAATTAAAAAAAAAAAATTTGATCAAGAAATTCGACCGATTTATTGCGTTTTTTTTTCGAGAAATCTGATCGGACATGCTGGAAAACTTTATATTCGATCTAACGGAATAATCAAACTAAATTTTCGAATTGAAGAAAAATGAGATTGTACCATGTATGGCCACTTTTATGTTTAACTGTACGCAGTGCCTAGACTACATATATGTATTGCCATTCAGACCTTTTTTTTTTGGCTGGAGGTGGTCTTTTTAAATGTTAATTTCTATTTACTTGGTTAAACCGTTTTGCTGGCAATGACAGCCTGAAGTCTTGAACTCATGGACATCACCAGATGCTGGGTTTTTCCCTATTGAATGCTCTGCCAGGCCTTTCCCACAGTTGCTTTCAGTTACGGTTTGTGGGCCTTGCTGTCTGAAGTTGTCTCAAGTGAAATGCATTCTCAATTGGGTTAAGATCAGGTGAATGACTTGGCCGTTCAATAATTTTTTCCACTTCTTTTGCTTTTAATAAACTCCTGGGTTGCTTTGGCTGTATGTTTTGGGTCATTGTCCATCTTTATCATGAAACGCCGGCCAATCAATTTGACCGCATTTAGCTGGATTTGAGCAAACAGTAGGTCTCTGAACACCTCCAGAATTCCATTGGCTGATTCTTTCCTGTTTTACATCAAACACTAGTGTCTCAGTACACAAAATAGGAGGGGGCACCCTAGTGTAGTGCCTGCCTTCTGTTGTTGCTCATCTCATTGAGGCTGTTGGTTTGAGGGTTCTACGCTGCAGTGACAGAGCTGTATCTTGTCTTTCATAACCTCATATATTAAGCTAGAACACAATAGCAGTACTTTTTTTAAACCTTAGTACATTTACTAAAATGAATTAAGCTATAAGACAACTAATTTTGATATTTAACAAATGCAAGGGTTATTGAAATTGTGTAACCGCAAATAGATAAGGTTTAACTTAAACTACAAAACTACCACCCTTGTTTTGTTAGGATCCTTATTGGGCAGCCATGATCGTCACATGTTGCTATCTCTACTGCAGTGTTACCCAACCCTGTCCTCAAGGCCCACCATCCGTCCATGTTTTGTGGAAATCCACAGAGGTAATTGGCTCTGCTGCAACACTAATTACCTCACCTGTGAATGTTTGTGGTTTCCTGCAAAACGTACTGTTGATGGGCCTTGAGGACAGGGTTGGGGAGCTCTGCTCTACTGCACTTTTTGCTTTGTCAGGGATAGGCTTCAACGCATTTTGAGCAGTAGTCTGTGACTCATGTTTCCCCTGTAGTGGTCCTGTCAAATCTACTCCAACAAGATCCCATGTATCGGCAACCTGGAAAACCAAGTTTTAATTGAACTTTAAGTTGCTCCACATAATCATACCCAGTCTCATGCATGCTGCAACAAAACTTTTTTAATTTCTTTGGATTCTTGGAAGGCTTCTAGAACACTGGGTAGCTATGAAAGGTTCACGGGAAAAGCTGGATCTCAATGGAGGAGGAAAAAATCGCCCATTTGTCTGGCGATACATACAGAAGCAAACCATACATATAAAGTGTGCATCTCTGTAGTGCACATTAATCACGCTATTCAACACATTAGCACTGCACAGCTCACACCTTTGTAAACTCATTACCACATCAACAATGCAGTAAAATTGCTTCGCATGTTAGATATGCAGTGCAACCAGACGGTACAAGAGGTGTTCTTCACTGCAACATGCACACACGTTATCCTGTACTTGCGCACTGTGTGACTGACAGGTATATCTACACAGCATCCAGTGTGAACGTACACTAGGAATACCTTTGTGTTGCTGTGTGGTAATATCCACCTTTGCCGCTAAGTGTGCAAGCAACCAAAAGGTAAAATCCAAAATGCGTCCTCATTTTTAGCTACCAATCTGTCAGGTCAACAAACCCATATACCATGTAGGATATGCATATTTCTTCAACTTACCTTTTAGACCTAAGTGAAAGATCAAATGTGTTAGGCCCCATTCACACTTGCGTTCTGTCACGCAAACGGACCGGATCCACATCGGAGCCGGTCCTGATACGCATGGGAGCCGTACGGCACCTATCTGCAAGCGATGCGGATCCGGTCCGTTTGCATGCGTATTTCTTGCGGTGTGAACGCGGCTGCCATGCGGATCCGGGGGAAAAAACAAAAACAAAAGTACCTAAACTTGTTGGGGTCTGCAGAAGGTGCACTTGTAGAATCAGGTCCTCCGCTGTAGGCCTCACCTCCACCTCCGACATACTGCCAAACAGCTCCAGCACTTGTGTCACTGCTGCTCCACTGCTGTCCATGTGTCCCCATCTGAAATGGCCGCTAGAATCCGCATAGGAAGTGGGGTAGAACGTCAGGTGTTTGCATCCTGTGTGTTCTGTGCTTTCCGTTCCCCATAGGTTTCCACATCCGCATGGTGCAGTCAGGATCCGTTCCGGGTGCGTGGGCCGGATGAGCCGGAACCAGAAAATAGCGCATGTTGGAAAAGCCTCGCGTCTGGATCCGGCTCCGGAGTGTACGGAACGTACGCGTGTGAATGTCTGCATAGCCTTTGCATTGCTATGCGGAACGTACGTTCCGTTTGTACAGTATAAGGTCCGGATCCGATCAGGCGGATTCGGACAGGGAACGGTAATGTGAACCAGGCCTTAGATTACAAGGATGTTGATTCAACTTTACAACCTTCTGTTGAACTGGAACTGTTTTGAACAAATTCTTCCTCATTGCTACTTTAATTCTATTGTGGTAAACTGCTCCTTTTTTGTTAGGGTTTGATTTGGGATATACTGTGGTTTTTTTTTTTTTTTGACTGTTCATTTTCCTATAACTGAACAGATTTCATAGGGTCCTGTGAAATTGCACATAAACGTCCCACCTTTACACCTTCTACATGTTATACAATAGAGCCTCACTCCCCATTTTTTTTTTCATGACTTTCTCCATTTGTTTTAGGCGTTGCTTATTTTTGACTCATTTATATTAATATCCACACTTTTTTTTTAATTTTGCATATTCCATTTTTGTTTTACAAAGCTTTTGTGCTGCATTGTGATCAGGCAATTTAATTGATGTTAAATATAAAAACACACACGAAAACAAGATTACAATAAAACTGCCTCTACATCACATTTTATCTTTTTCTATTGCTAAAACAAAGATGAACATCATCAGACCTTTATAGCTACATGGTATTTTTTTTACAAAGTTCCCTGGAAATGGTAACCTAACTGGCACAAACAATCCATAACAAATTTTCAGAACAAAAATCGAGAATCTTTGGTCATTCTGTGGAACAAACTATCTTCCTATATTTTAATAGGAAAATACAAGCAGTCCCAAATGAGCCACAGAGGAATCTGCAACAGATTTCCAAATTGAATAGCTGCCAAGGTAACACGCCACAGTAGTTGGCAAATATTATATTCTTAGCGCTTATTCAATGAGGTGTGCAATCCACAGGTAGTCTGCATTCACCCGTGCTCAGTATAAAAACAGGTGGCCACCAATTGTGAAGCCCTTTAACAAGGACCCAACAACAAAAATGTTGCTTCAAGCCTACCACCAGCACGCAAAAATTGTATATCAGTCAAATAATGCCCAGTCTCTCTTCCCTACCGATTCCGGCGTTGAGCCGTCGGGATGAGACTAAGCAAATGGGCATTAGACTATTGCACTTGTACTGTTGATGCGATCGTCAGGGTTACATAGTTACATAGTTATTTTGGTTGAAAAGACATCTGTCTGGCCATATTTTCAGAAGGGAGGTGAGTCCACCCACTTCCCCCTTTTTAACAATTCGAGTTCAACCAGTATAAGTACAACACCAGCCTGCTCCCTCTCATATCCCTGTTGATCCAGAGGAAGGCGAAAAACCCTTACAAGGCATGGTCCAATTAGCACCAAAAGGGAAAAATTCCTTCCCAGCTCCAGATGGCAATCAGATAAAATCCCTGGATCAACATCATTAGGCATTACCTAGTAATTGTAGCCATGGATGTCTTTCAGCGCAAGGCAAGCCTCTAAGCCACCTTCAAATGCAGGTATAGAGTTTGCCATAACTACTTCCTGTGGCAATGCATTCCACATCTTAATCACTTACTGTAAAGAACCCTTTCCTAAATAAATGGCTAAAAGTTTTTCCTTTATGTGCAGATCATGTCCTCTAGGTTGCCAGACTTAACAATGCAACCGGCTCAAAGGCGGTCACCTGATACAGCGCAGAGACAGGTGGGACGTGTGGTAGAAAAAAGCTAACTGCCCACTAATAGGCTGTAGTGTACATGATTTGAATTGCTAAGCGCTAATGAGATTAGTGTGTACACTCAGAAACCAATACCTTTTTTTAAAGGTGGACATTAGAAAGAAAAGTGCATCCCCTCATACAAGCATTTTGCAGCATGGTAGGGTAGCCCAGTAGTTTTTAAAGCATCCACAAATCTATCTATTCCCTCAGGCTGAATAAATATATAATTGTCACTCAGGCCTCTTTCACAGTAGGACGTTGCATTTTGATATGACATTAAGGTCGCAACGCAAAATTACAACGTAATACCCCAAAAGTCTCAATGCAACCTAATGCCTCGTTTTTGTCACGTACTGTAGAGCATACAGGCAATGAAAAGTATACTTCCAAGTCATTACTGAGCATGTGCAAACAGTCCAACGCAGCTAATAACGTGTATAACGCACAGCATGCAGCACTTTTTTATAACGCTACACGTTACAAACACAACGTGTGCACTGAATGTTGCACAGACTTACTATTGCTGTGCGTTAGTCTGCATTGAAACATTTTTTTCCTAATGTCGCACTGTGAAAGAGGCCTAAAAATACATAATACACCAAAATAAGCAGCCATAAACATGCAATAAAGCAGATAAAACAAATATAAATACTGTGTATTCCTGTGTATAAGACTACTTTTTTTTATCCCTTGAAAATCTTCAGAAAAGTTGGGAGTCGTCTTATATGCTGGGTGCTACACCATGTCCTATTACCGCCTCTCAGATCTGGCTGCTGAGGACTGTAGTGTAGCGGTGTAGGTGCACATGTGTGATCTGAGAGGCAGAGAAGGAGGTATATAGGACACAAGGGCGGCCAGAAGGGTGAAAGAGGCGGGTTTTATGGGCACAGTGTGATATTCTTCCATAGTGCTCTGATAACCAGGTAGACAAGGAGAGCTGACCAATCCAACCAGTCGATTGCCTATATACTGTTATATACTGGGTACCACGTACAGTACAGCACCAGTATCTGTTCATACATAGCACCAGTACATGAGTTTTTATTTTAATTTGTGTTGGAAGAGGGGTAGTCTCATATGGCGAGTATATCCCAAACTCTTAACTGGAAAAGTTGGGGGGTCGTCTTATACGCCGGAATATACGGTACATTGCACAGTCAAAATCCTGCACCAAACTATTTTAATTGCTTAACAGATGGTATGACCCAAATTACAAAGTCCAAATAGGCACAGAATAGATGCTTGGTGTTTCAGGTGTGTGACCCAAACACATGGCTAACATCAGGACTGGCAGGCAAATGGTAAAAATGATGCTGCCAGCAAATCACTCTTGCTTCTCATACCCTGTAAAAGCAGCTAGGAGTGTTTGATGTGTCGCGTTCAAAGCATCACCCAAATATTTTGGGGGGAGTTTATAAAAGGAATTGCTTTGTGCCCTTTACCAAAAAGCCCTTTGATGATCCGCTTTCTGGAAAGTTTAACTGCAGCCCAATATAAGCAGGAACATGCAAATCAGGATACCACCATTTATCGGATAACTTAAAATAATGGTGCCCATACATGGTACATTAAAAAGGTAACATTTTCCCGTTCGGCTATAAAAAGCGCATCGAATGAAAGTTAAAAAAAAAAAAAAAATTTCGATCAAGAAAAAAAATTGATTATACTGTTTAATAAAAATCGGATTGGACATGGTAAAAAACAAAAAAACAAAACTTAAAATTCGATCTAACTGAATAATCAAACTAAATTATCTAATCAATTTTTTTTTTTTTTTTTTTTTTGTGTGGGCACCATAAGATTGAGCTTTCAGCTGTGCAGCCTGTGTCAGACTTCAGTCCTGTTTGCGTACAAGATGTAGGAACAGACAGCTGTATACTGTACATGCAATATCAAAAGGATTACATAGATTTTATTTTTTTTTTGCAAGCATAAATGACATTAAGATGCCTTAAAGAAACCTAAACCAATATGATCCAATAAAAGTACCTTTATTGGGAAACAATTTTTTAATTTTTTCCGTTGTCGCTGCTCCTCAGCCTTTATCTGCTGTATTGCCAATGATGAATTTTCCAACTGTCCCCCAATATGGCGCCGCAGCTGCTCTGCTTTCATTTTCAGAGCGGCTGACAGAGCGGGAATTTTGCTTTCCTCTGCCTGTGCACTGTGCGAAGTGCACAAGCGTCTTGTCAGGCGCACAGCCCTCCTAATGGGGCGGGAAGAAGGATGCGTGCAGTGATGGCTGCGCACTCACCGCTAAATGATTATTTGAGCGAGCACGTGATGCGAGAGGTGATGTGCGCGCAGTAAAACAAGCCATGCGTTCACATTAAGTAAGGCCTCTCAAAGTGTTGGGCTGTCAATTATTAAAACGCAACCCCTTTTTTTTTGGGGGGGGGGGTGTTAAATGTTTGACAATGTACTATTCTTCCAGCATTGAATAGCTTAGATACAAGTTTGTAATCTGTGGTGCTACAGCCGTCCTAGACCTTTGTGTACATGCCTCGGAAGAAGCCCAGCTACGGCTAAGTACCACTGGCTTGTTTCAGGCTGCTTTCACAGTGAGACGTTACAGGCGCACGTTAGAGCAGCCTGTAACGCAGCCCACCGCACAGTAATGAAAAATCAATGGGCTGTTCACAGTGCCCACGTTGCGTTACATTGTAACGCAGCACATCCGTTGAGAGTGCTGCATGCTGTGCGTTATGCGCGGTTAAGCCGCGTTAGACTGTGCGCACATGCTCAGTAGTGTTGGGGAGGAGTGGAGAGCGGCCGGGCACATGGCTAATTAATATTCACAGCACGGTGTGACGTGCAGTGTTTACTTCCTGGAGCAGCCGCTCTGTGCGGCGATTGGCCGGGCGGGACCACGTGATGCCGCATGCGTCCAAGAGCACGCATCACGGACGCCAGAGTGAGCTGCACAACGCGGCTCACTCCGACGTCCACATCAGAGAGCACCAGGCGATGCGTTAGGGGCACGTTATGTACCCTATAACGTCCTGGTGTGTAAGTAGCCTCAAGGTGTATTGGACACTTTAGTTTTTGCACATTGCTGCATATCTTAGATCACTGATTTCTGCTTAATATTTGCATTGTGCTGGTCCCTTCTTCCTTTGTATACTCACCCTAGATCTGTTACACTCACAAAGGTTTGTGGAATATAAAACACCCAAACAATATTTGTCTGGTCTGTAGGTGGGGTACCTGGGGCATCTGCATCATATACACGTGGAAGGCCATAATTGCATGTCGATGGATATGGCTGAAATGCCTCATATTCTGTTATCTGAGAGGGTCTCCACCTGTAGCACTGGTGTAAGATTTTCTAAAGGTTATTACATGTATTTTCAAATATATTTTTTTAAAACATGTTAGTAAAGAGAATATGTAGTACAAGGTTTTCATCCTGAGGGTGAAGATTAAATTCTCCACTTTAATATATTCCATGTGCACACAATACACACGAAGTACATAATGCATATTGTATAGTATGCATGACTGGCTTAACCATGGGGGCAACCTGGACAATTGCACCGGGGCCCCCAAGCTCTGCCAGCCACCGCAAAAATGTATTGGTCGTTGCTAATACAGCATAGCAACTTGCCTGTCCCAGGGTATTAGTCCAATTAGTTCCTGCTCCCCATCTCTATCCCCTCTGGCCAGTGGTGTATCTAAGGAGCTTTGTGCCCCGGTGCAAGTTTTTTACATAGGGCCCCCTCAAGCATTCTATACATAACAATTGCTGTGGAGCACCTACACCTGCCAAGGACATTGACAATATTCGAGATGTAATCAGGGTATGGGGAACAGTTTAATGATTACCACTATTCTAAGCATATAGAAGTGATACTTATCAGCACAGGACCAATAAAGAGCTAATACTGCCATTTGAGATGGGGCCCCTCAGGGCTCCTTTGGACCAAGGACCCCGTGCAGTTGCAACCTCTACACCCCCTATTTCTACACCACTGCCTCTGGCCAAATCTTCTCATTGACCTGCTCAGTAAACCAATGTGCCCTACTGCTCTCTGTAGGCTTGAGAACCTCCCGGGACTGTGGCTATGGGAGGTACGGGGACTGCTGCTATGACTACGGCGGCTCCCAGAGGCACAGGGACTGCAGCTGGCCATGCTGCTGCTGGAGGTACGGGGACTATGGGTACGGACCTCAGAAGACCTCTGGCCCTGAGTGGACCTGGACTCTGAGGTCCTCCGGGTCACAGACTGGGTTGCAGGTGGTCTCAGGGTGCTGTGCCTAAGTGGCTGACTTCTTAGTGCGTCTAGGCTCCTAGACCTCCATTGTTAAAGTTCAAAATAAAAAAAACCCCAATAGCTGAAATACTGTATACAATTAGATTTTGCACACCATCACTACAATATCAATCTCCTTGGTACCGCGTGCATCAGTAACTTGTTATGCTGGTCTACCAAGCGCTCTCTAAGCTATGCGTGGTATACCATAGTGGCAATGTTACACACTAGACCGTAATTTACGGCAGTTACACGCGCTATAGTTCTCGGGGTGCGTGTAAAAAAAAAAAATAAAAAGCGCACTTTAGTGAATCAACCTCAATGAAAGTATTCTTCACTGCAACATGCACACTATGCATGACCGATACGGAACTCTCTGCACAGCATCCTGTGAACATACCGTAGAATTATCATTATATTGCATTGTTGCTGTGCGAAGATCTTCACCTCTTCAACTGATTCAGTGTGAAAGGGACTAAAAAGTAAAAACCAAAATGCTAAAAAAAAAAAAAAAAAAAAAAAAAAACACAATAAAGAGAATTTTTAAATTTCCTTACTGAGATTTTTTGTTCTGTAGCCACTGATCATGCAGGTTAACTAGGAAGTGCTCTAATAATCAAATGTTTTCTAATCGATAGACTTGATCATGCATGTTGCCATTCATCAACCATTTTTACTCCCCATACTCCCCATTCTCTTGTATGATCACTGGTGTACGGATTATTTGAGAAACCTGCATATACTGTAGTTTAGTTCCTGGCCTCTTTCGTGGTCCCACTAGTAATCTAGCGACTTCCAAGCAAGTTGACGTGCACACTCCTGAAGTGCATGCACGCTCATCACGCCATTGGCTGCATGCGTGGTTCTCAACACTGTATTGCGCAAGCTTCATCAAATCAGTGCGCTTTTTGCCCTTTTAGTAAGTGGAATACACTAGGTCTTGTACCCTTTTTATGTACTTTTTTTTTTTTTTTTTTCTTTTTTTTTTTTTTTTTGGAGCCTCCTAATATCTGATGCCAAGACGGTGATTAAAATGGTTAAGCCGCTGGAATATTCACATGTGGGCATGCAGGATTGGCCATTCAACTTCAAGCCACCTGGATGAGGTGTGCGTTGCGCCGCTTAGACTCATCACAGCTGTTCATTGCTTTCATCATACTTTGATGTATTTTGTGGCTGTCAAAGGTAGGTCATGTTATGAAATTTCTTAAATTGTTCATGAGCCTCATTATTTCTGGTCGGTCATCTATAACAGTCAGTTACACAAGATAGATTTTAAAATGTTTAAGTGATTGGGCTTGGAAATGTCTTGTATTCCCTCTAGGGCAAGGCGTTGCTGTTCATTGCGTTGCTATAGGCAGGGCCAGAAAAGTTGCCTCCACCAAAAGCTCTAACATACTTCAGCTGTTGATGACACTCTAGAAAAGTATGTTGGGCAGCTTTAATTATTGGTATCTTTCAGCTTTCTAGTTCAAGCATTAGGAATGTCAGATGGTGGTTGATAGTATTTATCACAGAACGGTGATTAAGGATGTGTATAACAAACTCTGGAACATGTCTCAAGTCATCCCACAATAGATGCCATTTTGATTGAATATTAAGTTTTCCAGACACCGTAGAATACCTCATAACAAAGGGAATTCTGTCTAGTTTGGGGGTTTTCTGCCTCTTACCCTTCAACTCCATTCCAAGGACAGCCTCTGGATAACCATGGTCTCTAAAAAAATTTTTTCTCCATTTCACCAAACCTCACTTTTGTTTCCTCCTCTGACACCATATCTACTCGTAGTAGCTGTGACTTAGTGATAGCAGTTTTCAATGATGGGGAGGATAGACTGACTCAAAGCGTGATAAGTTGCGATCGGTTTACAATAAAGATCGGTCTCCAAACCATTTTAGATTCTCAAGTTGCATCAAGGAATGCAACCTCACTCCAGTGTGCAATCAACCTTATGGATATCGGGAATGCAACTCATGAATGAACAAATCCAGTCTGGAAAGTGGTCCTGCCCACACGACAAATGACAATATAGCGTAACCAGACCCTAGCAAACCTTTGGAAGGAGTTAGAATCTACAAAAGCCTCCTCCTACATCTCCATAAAAGGTTTGTGTAGTACAGGACCACATTTGAGCCCATTGCCGTCCCATGCATCAGTTCATAAAATTGGTCAAAAAAACAAGATTTGTTCTGGTAACACAATTCTTAAAAGGGACAAAAGTACATTGTTCGTTAGAGAAATCCGACGTAGTCTGTAGCAAGGTCCGTATCGCCTCAATTCCCTCAACATGAGTGATGGAGATGTACAGGCTTTCTACATCATACGTAACCAACAGATATTCATCAGGAGGCGAAGGCATCTTTTTTTAATAACTCAAGGAACATGTCTATCATAGATACAAATGTATCGCCACATAAGGCTTCAGAACAGCGTCCACAAATATAGCTAAAAGTCAGAGGCCCGAGTCCTCCCCAGAGACATTTGGACGTCTCGCAGGGTGGACCGGGTCCTTATGGACCTTTTTGGGAGACAGTAGTACACTGGGGTAAAAGGTTTGTCAAGTTGGATATCCATTATTTTATTAAAAGCATGAGCCACCAAACATTTTATCTCCCTTTCCGTTAACCTGGAATCAAAATCAAGGTCTGTAAGTGGAGGCATAATCATCTCAATCTGATAGATAAAAGACCTGTTCATCACTACAACCCCCCACTCTTGTCTGCGGATTTGACATCCAAATCGGCAGATAAGACTTTTTTTTTTTTTTTTTTTTTTTAGCCTTGCTCTCCCCTGTTCTAACATGATCTCCAACGTTATGTCCAACGTCACATTCTGCTTCAGGCACAGCTAATGTATGTAGCTCAGCCTCTCACTGCAACATTTTCGGCTGAGCACCGCCTCTACCCTACCCTCTCAATCTGCATGTATGGAGTGGGGCGGGGAGAGGCGGAGATAAGGCGGGAGATTGTTGCAGATGGAGGCAGAGCTGAAGCTCCTAGTTACGCCTCCACGAGCTCAAAACACCACGACCATCAGTCGTCAATGTCCTTCCCCTTTAATGCGACGTCAACGTCGCATTTAGCATATTATTCAACTAATGCGATCGAATGAACGCATTGTATGTGTCCATAAGCAGTTATGTGACATATCTGAATCATGTCTACAGGAAGCTAATGTACAGACTTCCTGTATTATGTATTGGATCTGTTGGTGTAAAGATGCCACCTGCAGCATTCTCTGAAGATGAAAAGCTTCTTTTGGCCCAAGTAAGTTTTTTTTAAACATAACTGCTTGGAGTACATAGTTGATGATTTTTCCCTCTCCTAATGGTATTGTTTAATTTACTTTTGCTAAGTAGATTTGCAACTACTGGCTTTTTATGTTTATGTTCCCTTAGTATAGTTGTGTTGTGTACATACAGTTTGTAGGATGTATATAGTGATAGGTGTACTGTGGGGTGACCTATTAATGCCGAAATATTGTTTCAATATGAACCGATCACTGTAGGCTGCAAACTATGGTGAGTTATGGTTGACCTATTTATTTTATTTATTATGTTTTGTTTGTTTTTAGATAATTATTTCTTCGTGATATGACCTGGTTAGGACCAGGTATCAGAAGCGATGCATTCTGCTGCATGCCCAGCAACGCATTATGGAGTCGTACTTTGACTTCCACAGCATTGATGCCCTGAAGAAAAGATGGTCTGACTTGAAACGCAGGGATCCAGACCTTGTTAGCATAGTTTTGCCGGGACTTGCTACAAGGTAATAACTTCTTGAGAACATCGTATATTTGTAAGAGAGCGCGGAAGAGCAGCCGCTTGCTCTCAGAGCGGGGCGGCTGCTTCCGCATCCAGCATGGCGGCGCAGCGTGGCGGAGCCGCCGCATGCCGCGTGAGCAGTGGTGAACGCGGAGAGGCCGCCGCGTGCAGTGTGGCGGCTCCCGCGGTGGACATCAGGGACAGTGCTGGTGTGGCTGGGACTCATAGTCCACCAGCGTTGAGTGACGTGCGCACTGGGGCAGAGAATATGACAGTCAGAAGTGAGTCAGCTGACCAGGCTGGTCAGCTGACTCTGGCTCCACTCTTCATTGGTCCAGCACTTAGGGAGGTGCTGGAGAGATGCCTGTGTATATATACTGCCGGCTGTTCAGTTGCTGGTTGTCTGGCATTGCGAACACAACGTGGGAGCACTCAGACCCTTAGTCAGATCCTTAAGTGTGCCGGGACCAGCTGGAGCTGTAATCCTACACTTAGCTAGTTTCTGTTGATAGCTTAAAGTACTAGTTTGATTGTGATTATCTGTTATAACCCTTTGCCTGCCTGACTATCCTCCTGAACTCTGATCTTGTACCTTGCCATTCTGATACTCTGTTGCCGAACCCCGGCTCGTTCTTACTCTGCCTCTGCCTCCTGACATTGTACCTCGATATATCTGATACCCTGTTGCCGAACCCTGCTTGTACCTTAGACTCCGCCTCTGCCTCCTGAATCAGTACTTTATCTGTCCGTGTTTACGACCTGGCTTGTCCGACCTTGAGAACCGACCTTACTATTAGAGGCGGTTCCCCGTCCTGTTAGTGACACTTCCTCCGGAGTGTCACACTCAGATAATCCTTCCTACTCTCAGCCTGACTCCTCCCGTTTTGGAGAGTTCAGGTCTTCGGAAGGAATCCGTGCAGTACTCCTTACTGCTCTGAAGCTAGTCCTCTAAGTGTTACTGTTACACCAAACACTACTCTACTCGGGTGTACAGAGGTTAGCTGGTATATCGGATTATCGGTGATACTGCAGATCACTTATAATCTGATATATCTGTATTCCCAGTGATACTGCAGATCACCGGTAATCAGATCCTCTCTGTGCTCCACCGTTTGTTACAATTTATCATATTCGATGTCCTTTCAAATGTGTTTTCCGTAACTTTTATAATCAAGTATTAATGGGCCTATGATGTAGAATTTGGGGTACTACTCAAACCTTACTCCTCCGGTTGTTCGGCACAGGATCAGCCTTAAGGTCCATACACGAAGGACGGGACGCAACGACTGGTCCGTCGCTGGACGGAGTTTCACCCGACAGTAGCGTGTGTACGCGCCGTCGGCTGACTGATAAGCCTGTTCATGAGGGATCCGCTGAGCGGATCGTTCACAAATAGCCTAATCAGTCCGCCGACAGCGTGTACACACGCGCTACTGTGGGGTGAAACTGTGCCCCGTGGGAGGCAACTACGGACCTGTTGTTGCCTTCCATCTTGCGTGTTTACGGGCCTTTATACAATTCAAGGTAACCATACATTTGAACACCAAGTAAACAAACCAACCATCAAATTTTCTTTAACATTACTATAATCTAATTACCTGGAGATTTGTACTGTGAAGTGTATGCCCTACTAAGACAAAGATCTTTTGCAAATGAAATGGGTCACACGTTTGATCCCACATGTTTGGCAATATTGGACAGAGGTTGGTTGTGTGGGTGTGTTGCGTGCCATTTACAAACAAGCAACTACTCCTACACACCCCCTACGATGCTATATAAATGTATGCAGTGTTGTGCATTCAGATGCAATGACCTATACATGTTTCTGTGTTGTGAATCTGCACATAGTGTTTGGAATGCATCAACACCTTTAAAGAGGAACTCCAGTGAAAATAATGTAGTAAAGTGCTTCATTTTTTACAATAATTATGTATAAATGATTTAGTCAGTATTTGCTCATTGTAAAATCTTTCCTCTCCCCGATTTACATTCTGACATTTATTACATGGTGACATTTTTACTGTGGGCAGGTTATGTAGCTGATCCTAGCTGTTTTGGCTGTTAGAGGCAGCTGTAAACAGCGAATTCCTGTCTGTGAACATTGTTACATTGTGGCAGTTTGCCCAGAGTACCGTGGTACTCAGCTTCTTGTGGGAGGGGTTTCAGCACAAAATCAGTCATACAGCGCCCCCTGGTGGTCTGTTTGTGAAAAGCATATTTCTCATGTAAAAGGGGTATCAGCTACTGATTGGGATAAAGTTCAATTCTAGGTTGGAGTTTCTCTTTAAGAAGGCCACACAGCATACAATGTTAATGCAATCTTGATGGTCAATCAATGTGAAATTGTGTATATTTCATGGATGTGAAACTGGTATGACAAGTTCACACTCAGATTGTATTTCAATTGTATGGTGTGAGGCCACCTTCACACACAAACACACCGAAATATAAGTCGTACACTGTCAAACACACCGGTTCATTACTCCAAATCCCAATGGCACCATCACTATAAATTCCCCCCCCCCCCCCACACACAGGCTGACCCCTCCCTGCTCAAAATACTAAAATTAAACATCAATTGGCCTCTTTCACCTTACTTTGTTCATGCAAACATCCGGAGAGCTGAATGTGGTAGGGACCCTTTCCCTACAGGATGTTTGGATCAACAAGGCAAGGTTACCAAGGCTTTCTGCTGAGTGTAATATGTGTAATTTGTTAACGTGAAGTAATTTTTGATGCAAGTAATGCATTGCTAAAAAATGTCAACTAAGTGGCTGCCTGTGTAGTACTCATCAATGGAAGCTGTTTTCCCATTAGCATTTTTGACATATTTACATAGTATTTATTGTCTAACATATGATCACAGCATGTGTTTGTTTTATGTCTTCAGCTTCAAGACCGAGGAGGGCACATAGGGCTGGCCAGGCTCCGCCACAGCCTGCTCCGCCACAGCCTGCTCCGCCACAGCGCAGGCGACGAATTTTCGTCATCCTTGACTCCTCGGAAGAGGACATTATGTTTTGTGGGACCCTGCATCACTACATCTACAACCTCTATCTCCTGCCACACACAATCGCTGTACGTTGGAGTGTATGTGCAATGGTGGTGGATGCTTGCACAATAATCATCCTTGCTGTGTGTAATGTAATGCTGGATACACACGCTGCATTTCCGCAATCCATTCCCCACAAGATTACCCTTAATTTTTTTTTTTATTGAAAAACATGTTCCAAAAATATTTTGATGGATCTTTGTTTAAACACATGTTAAGTATGGCAAATTGACCTAACAACCCATGGAAAAGACAATTGGACATGGTTTACAATAAAGGAGTCTACGGAAATTGAGTGGTAAATCTATTGCAGGAACACACCCTGTGTAGCCAGAATAACTGATAACTATTACACAACTCACCTTAATCACATTGTTAATATTTGTGCCAATAAGTAACACACAGACGTAAGATTGTTGGTCATGCAATGGGTTACACATATGAGTTGTCCTATGCGTTGAGTACAGGTTTCATAACTGTTTCACAATGGACATCTATGGCATGTATAAACACAGTTGTAAATAATCTTGCAGTTAATCTTACATGGTCAATATCTTACACACATCCAATGACGAGTAGATTCTTTTCACAGTTTATTTCACTGGTATAATCAGGATATTTAAATTAAATACAAAAATAACCATCACTAATAAGTACAACAAAAACATTAACCAAAGTCACAATGTAAATCAATGATATTGGCTATCATCATGAGGTTGACCATATGAAGTAGGGAGATTGGAGGTATTTTTGGGATTTTGCTGGGGATTGGGGGAAGGGTCATAGTGAGCAGCAGCATCATAGTGTTGGGGATATGGATAGGTCAGAGGATAAATCGGAGGATGTTGACTGTCGGAATATTGAGTGTATGGATGTGGAGGCAGAGATATTTGTGATTAATGGTGGCCGGAAAGGGATTATGGGTTGTGAATACGTGGGTGGGATGTCAACAATAGGGTTTGACGGCATTGGTGCTGTGTAAGTTGGCATGTGTGTCCTCTGTACGATGTTGTTGCCTCCCACACAACTCCTTGCTCTTTCCTCCAAAATAGTGTAGTATTGTGAGCTCACACTTGCCTGTGCCTGGGGCATGTTGTCTTGTGAGGTCGACATAGGTTGTGTGGTGGGGTAAACAGAGTGGGTAGGTGCAGGGGTTTGATATCGGATGATGACATCCATGATGTCTTTGACCATGTTGGGACGGAGGTGCTGCGGGACTAATTCCATTAGGGGTACCAGACCATTAGCCAACTTCTGACAGTTGGTGAGCTGCGACTGGCTATGCTGCCATCTGTCCATCTGCTTAAAAGCCGACATCATGCTCATGTCAAATTGTTGGCTTGATGTTGGTGCACGACTATCTTTTGCGGACCGGTTGATCAGCTGCCGCTTCAGAGGTGCCTGCCTCAGCTTGAGGAGCCTCCTGGCTCATGTCGAGGTTGACCACGTTGTCAGCGGATGCTGAATCTGTAGTTGGCCGTGAACTGTTCTCTGAACAAATTATACATGCAGCTATTAAATTGCTCTTCCAAAAGTATTAACACAGCATTATCAACAAAATACTTACTGTCGTCCCTCAAAACATGGCCGTAAGAAATCAAGTAGAGCAAAATGAATATATTTGCCATTACATGCTGATCCGGCCCCACTACGCTCCATTTCTTTCACTTTGTCCATACATTACATACATTACATACATCACTGCTACTTACTTTTTTCTGGTTTATTTTCCACAGTTTCTCAGTCATCACAAAATGACGCCGTGATCTCCTCCCAGGTGAGGGCACTTGCAGCTGTATCTTTATATTTTCGATGTGTTTTATCATAAAGCTGTGGCTTGGCTTGAACCCGAGCCACAAGATCTTCAACATCAAACAAAAAAAACTAAAACAATATACAGAAGTCCATATTGAACCAATACATAGAAAATTACAATCAGCCCCATGTAGAATACATAACGACTTTATTTAAGGAATGCATATAAAAACAATTAAAAGAAGCAGAACCCAACACTATGCCAATTGCAGCCACAATAATAAATGTAACAAAAATGTGAGAAGTGTGGCCACAAAGTATCATTGTAAGACGGGCATGAAGTCAATGCAGATCCATATACACAAATATGCGCAGTACATGCACATGTACATGCAAACAATGTTCAAGTAATCAAGTAATGCTAGGAGGTGCACGGTGCAGCACCAGCTGCAACAAGTCCACTTACCCCGGGATGGCTGGTGTATACTGGGCAAGGCTGGGTTCAAAGACTGTCTGACGCGTATCGGACTTCCGTCCTTCGTCGGAGACAGGAAACAGACCGCACATCGTTCCTTAAAAACCCTCTCGAAAATGCCGAAGCGATCGGGAGGCGTGGCCCCGCCCCCCTGCCGGACTGGGAAGCGCGTCATAGACGCGCATCCCCCTTCCGGCGCACCGCCGAATCCAAGCCTCGTTTACAGTACACACCAGCATATGAGGGGCTGGAGCAAAATTAATTATTCAATAATAGAAAGAAATAATCCAATATAGAAAAATAGCATGGAAATGCATATGCACACTGGGGATAAACCTGCCAGAACAGTATCAAAATATAACATTCAAACCTACTCCTAAAATATATCTGACAAGGGCACTGCATAATACAACACTGCCATCTAGTGGCCAAGGCTGGTATATATCAAAATTAAGTCTAAACAGATGAAAATGCTGGAGGAATTTTGAACAGCATGTAAAACTGGACATTTTACCAAAAGTGAACATGATATACAGACAAGAATTGATATATATGAATGAATAAATAAATACCTATATCACAAAACCATGATGTATACATAAATACAATGAGTATCATAAACAGACCCTATTAAAACGTATAAAGTGCGTGAGTGTAAAGAATAAAATTATGGACCCATTGTCCCTATCGTGCAAAAGGTGTAAATACAATATGAGGATGGGGAAAATTCATCCACATCCATCTATGGTGCAAAAATACAAAGATACAAAAACACAAAAAATAACAATATGTGTAAGGGGTCAATTCCACGATTCTACACTGTTGCTGAGTTGAGATCACATCAGATCAGTGGGATCCATACCCTGAAAATAAACAATTGCAGAAAGGTAAGTAAAGATCTATCAATTAATTAGTCAATCCTGAAAACATGAGTGTGAATATCCAAAAGTGAATGAGATAAAACGTGATTATATTCACCACATATATCCATATATCAGCTAGGTGATACTCACTACACCAAGCCATGGATATCCCAAATATACCCAGTGAAACCTATTATATATGTGTATATCCAGTCCAAATTTCCATGATACTCACAACACAGAATAAATGGACCAATTGCAACTCTATTTTCCAATAGGACATTTGTCACCCCCTCCAACAAAAAAAGAAAAACAAACAGGCCTATATTTCCATTTTGGAGGAAATAAACCTATTGAACTTACTAGAATGTCTAATATTTCACTACCAAAAGGTGGTACTGGTGAAAGACAATATCACACTTTGCCACAAGGCTCGACCATTAGGGTACAAAAATGTAAAAGGTGCATGTAGAGCCTATCCCTGTTTGTAGGATTTCATGTATATCTATACACATTGATGCCAAAAGGATTAAATAGCGAGATGGAAACATTCGCTTTTTTTAATGAATGACTATACATTCAAACAATAGGCATGATTGATAAAAGGAGTAGAATTATGCATGGATTGCTGCGATGGTAGTATAAGTTATGAGTAAAATATCTGCATAAACCCACATTTGCATATTGATGAGAAGGGTGAAGATAAATATGCACATGATAAGCTGTGAGATGTCATAGAGGTAGTATAAGGATTTGCATAAACCCACATGTGCATAATGATGAGGTGGGTGTTGATAAATCTGCATAAGAAAAGCTGTGAGGTGCCAAAATGAGCTAAGTACTTGCATAAACCCACACTTTGCATAATGATGAGGTGGGCGGAGATAAACCTGCACATGGGTGGTGGAGCAGGCAAAAACCTATTTAAGTGGATGAACTATGTCGAGTAAAATCAATCCTCCTGAAGAAGGCTAACGTATTATAGCTGAAACGCGTAGAGGTTCTCTTGTAACTGAACAAACCGTTTCTGGAGCATTTAGGAACTAAACTGGCCGCAATAGCGCTTAGCGACCATTTGCACATCAAAGGATCCTATTGCTTTAAGGTGACGTCACCAGAAAGAGCAGCTTACGGCTTGCTGGAACAGACAGCGGGCGTCACGCTGAACTTGTCAGCAGGAAGTGACGTATGCGACCAAGCATCGCCGAGAGCTGAACGGAAAAGGGAGCTCTGAAGTACCCGGCTGAGTCTATAGCTTGAAGATCGGGGAGAGGAGCTTCTAAGACATAGAGGTACTCTGATTGAACATAGTTTGCTGTAAAGTCACGCTTGAAAAAGCGTTTGTAAACGAGACTGTTAGCACATATAAAACGGGCTGAATCCACTGAGGCTGATCTATGCAGTGTGACTTATAAAGTCTTAAAAGATGCCTGTGTGAAAAACTGACAGCACATATCAAACGGGCTGAATTCACTGAGGCTGAGTGATGCACTGTTGGAACTGACACCTGTTTATTGCACAAAATTGATCAACTCTTCTCATGAATAGGATCTTAATATACGATCTATTTTTGGAATAGTTGCTGGAAAGAAAGAAAAGAAAAAAGCCTTTTTTCTATGCTCCAGGATTCATATGCTATTAAGGACTGCCAATAAGCAATCAAGAGTCTAGGTGTAGATCTTGGTAACAGTAAATTCGGGCGCCTGAGGCTAGTGGACAAATCGGGCGCCGCCATTCACTCCTATAATAAATATCGTTTAATGGGCGCCCGATAGGAAAAAAGGGCGCCGGAGAAAAATAACGTTTTAAAAGCGGCGCCCGGAGACTTAATGTTTTATTACCGTTTCTCATGATTACACATTATTTAATGATTTATACATTTTTAAATTTTATTTTTAAACGAAAAACAGTACAATATTTTTTTTCAAACATTATTTTTAAACGAAAAACAGTACATTTTTTTTTTTTTTTTACATTATTTTTAAACGAAAAAACCAACAGGAGGGTCTTAGGTTTAGGCACCAACAGGAGGGTCTTAGGTTTAGGCACCAACAGGGGGGGTCTTAGGTTTAGGCACCAACAGGGGGGGTCTTAGGTTTAGGCACCAACAGGGGGTCTTAGGTTTAGGCACCAAAAGGGGGGTCTTAGGTTTAGGCACCAACAGGGGGGGTCTTAGGTTTAGGCACCAACAGGGGGGGTCTTAGGTTTAGGCACCAACAGGGGGTCTTAGGTTTAGGCACCAAAAGGGGGGTCTTAGGTTTAGGCACCAACAGGGGGGGTCTTAGGTTTAGGCACCAACAGGGGGGGTCTTAGGTTTAGGCACCAACAGGGGGGTCTTAGGTTTAGGCACCAACAGGGGGGGTCTTAGGTTTAGGCACCAACAGGGGGGGTCTTAGGTTTAGGCACTAACAGGGGGGTCTTAGGTTTAGGCACCAACAGGGGGGTCTTAGGTTTAGGCACTAACAGGGGTGTCTAGGGGTTAGGGGTAGGTACAGGGAGGGTTACTTAGGCACCAACAGGGGGGGTCTTAGGTTTAGGCATCAACAGGGGGGTCTAGGGGTTAGGGGTAGGTACAGGGAGGGTTACTTAGTAATTTTTTTTTTAAACGTTATTATACGTTTCACTATTTAAACGAAAGATTAACGTTTTTACAATTGCCGATTTAATGCACATTATTTAATGATTTATAACTTTAAAAAACATTAATTTTAAACGAAATACAGTACAATACATTTTTAAACGTTATCCATGCTTATCGTTAAAAACCCGGCGCCCTTTTTTCCCAGCGCCCCTTTTTAACGTACGCGTAGATCTTAATTAGCTCAGGTTGTTAGGAAGAGGTTTTTGATACACCTGATGAATTTATGGTATGATTGTGAATAGTATGAAAGGCATGAGTGTTTTGTTATAGGTGTGGTTTTTTTAGCATTTTATCTATGTACATGAGAATTTTATAGATTAAATCATTATCACTAGCGCGTGTTCCCTATTTATAAACTGTTTATAGTTGATTTTTGAGGGTCTTGGGATTCCCTCTTTGGAACTTGCAGCTTAGGTGCTCTAGTCTCCTTAGCGCCAACTTCTGCTAATAAAGTTTCATGTATATCTGTTCTACTACCAAACTGGGGAATTGCTATAAGCATTGGACATGTGTAGTAATCTAATGATTTATTCTTTTAAAATGTAGTAACCAGGTCCAAGGTTGGCTATATGCTGCTGCAAAGGTCTTTGCTGACCCCCCCCCCCCCATATAACATGCAATGCGGTGTAGCTATCTTGCGTACAATTCGACTCAGTGCAACCTGTTGTCCTTGGCTATTTAGCTTTCATCTCAATTCATGATTAGTACACAACTTTCTAACACATCTATGTATATTTATATAACAGATGTAGCTGCCTCAAAGAGCTTTTGCAATGTTTCGCAGCCAATCTATTACTATGAATAATTGCTGTATAACCCCATCGGGGTCAATAGGTGTCTACAAGCCTTCACAGAAGGTAGCTGGGTAAATATATAATATCCGAGGGGTGCATAATGCGAGACATTGGGTGTATAACATTTAGAGTGCCACTCAACGATTGTTTCGCCCCTTTAATCGGGGCGTCGTCAGGAGTCTATAGTGCACATTGATTATTTACAACAAAGAAACTTCCCCACCACCACCAACCGACAAGAAATCCCCCAGCAAATGGCTCAAGTCAGAGCTGAGCTACTGGCCGTTTGGCCAGCTTCAATAGGGCAGTGTATCTCCACCCCCTCTCTCTAATGCCACCCCCTTGCATATAGCATGCTTGTTCCCTGTCCACATACTCAATTGAGCCTGGTAAGGAGCATGCGTGCATACGCACGCCTATCAGATTAAACCTCCGACGGGCCGCTTCTTGTTACGTGACGTCACTTCCAGCAGATCACATTAGTGTTATGCAGTGCGACGTTATCGTTGCATGGGGTTAATGAGCAGATCCCATTCATCTCATTTAATGCGACTAGATCGCATGTTCATTGTACTGCAAATCCTCACTTGGGCTATGTGCAGATCGGTGTAATGTGTTCTACTCCTGTATTAACCCTGCATATGCAATTAGATGTACTTAGATGGCTCTTTCATACCCTACAGTGGACATTCATAGTACGTGGCTGCTGGCGATGCATACCAAGCATCTCGTGACCTTTTAATCACTTTCCTATATATGCACCATATCTCACTGTTTCAACCTGATACTATAACCTCCAACCACATAGGACTGCATATATAGTGGACATAAGTTTCCCACACCTAAGGATGCCCCAGAGAGGGAGGGGGGTGGGGCAAGGGAAGAGAATAAACCGGTTCAGGAGACTACTAACCTCATTGGTCACACTAAACCGAATAAATCATTAAATTGTGGTTCTTTTAATCTGCCTGGCGTTCTAAACGTTTTTGCACTTTTTTTTTTTGTAATGTGGATAGCCTAGTGCTAGCTACATGATTCCCCCTCCCTGCGGCGTCCCTCCCTGCCCTCCGATCACCACCGGCACAATGGCCCGTCCGGAAATCCCGTTCTGAACGGGATTTCCTTTGAGGTCTTCCCCCCCCCCCCCCCCCGTCACCATGTCACAGGGAGATTCGATACACCCCTCAGCGCTGTATGGCACTGTTTGGCCAGGCAGCGCACGGGGTCTCGGCTGGGGGGCCCTGTATTGCAGCGGGTAGCGGCGGATTGGCGGCAATCGGGTAAGGCACGCAGCAAGCAAAGTGCTTGCTGCGTGTTTAGAAAAAAAATTCAAATTGGCCCAGCAGGGCCTAAGCGGTGACCTCCGGCATCTCTGGAGCCTAGCTCGTCCAGAACGCTAGAGAGGCTAAGATTCCCTCACAGGAGGAAGGAGAAATAGATGGATTTGACCCATAGAAGGGCCTTACCATAAAGTATAATAGAAATTTACTGGAGATTGTTTAGAGAAATTTTCACAGGAATCAGAAAAATCTTTATTTAATCCACACGGGGCCAGAGTGTCCATCCGGAAGATCAGGCGATTTCTAGCTGTAATTTTTTTTTTTTTTTTTTTTTACAAATCACCTCCCCTTATTCCAGTCTTCCATGGAGGCCCCAGAAGGAAATGGCTAGGGGGTCGGAGCTATGATGGGCATTCATATGTTTAGCTGTTGGAAGTGTCTCTTTTGTGTTTAATGTCTCATACATGTTCAAGTTCCCTATCTTTAAGGGCCCGTGTAGTCTTCCCTACATATGGGAGATCATTCACAGCATGCCACATAGACCAGGCCCCGAGTGTTGCAATTGAAAAACGCCCTGATTCTATTTACAGATTTGGCCCAGAATTTTTTCTTTTTGATATAAAAGGACACGCTTTACAATGACCACATCTGAAGGATCCCATCGGTTTAGGTGGCAACCAATTGAGATGTGTTCTTTCCTCCTTTTTCGTATATGTACTGTGTACTAGCATATCCCTTAAGTTCTCTGTACGTCGGTAAGGGAGTCTCATTTTAAGATGTTTGGACAGATCTTTGTCTTGGTGTAACACCGGCCAGTATTTTTCCATAATCTTGTAAACCTGATGTGACTGATATGAAAACGAGCCTATTAATCTGTCTTTTTTGTAAGTGAAGGGGGATCCTTGATTCCCAATGTTTCTCCCCGTTTGCAACTTTTTGCTCTCCTGTATGCTTTCTCAATTGTATCAACTGGGAATCCTCTCTGTTGGAACCTCTCTCAAGAGGTCACTTTCCTCCTAAAAATTTTCTTCAGTGGAGCAGTTTCTCCTCACTCTTAGAAACTGCCCCACCGGAATACCTGCTTTCAGGGACTTAGGGTGTGCACTTCTCCAGTGAAGAAAGGGAGTTGGTTGCTGTTGCTTTTTCTAAAAAATTTGTGTCTAATAACCAGAAAGTGGTATGAGTATTGTGGCAATTTATTCCTACAAATCATTATAGAATTATCTGCAGTAAGCAGTATAATACAAAACCATTGTAGTTATAACTTTTTTTTTTTTTTTTTTTTTTTTTTTTAGTCCCAACTAAAAGATAGCACTCCAAAAAAGAAAAAGTTTTGTGATATTTCCTATCTTCCCCATTAAAAATATTTCAAGAACCTATTGTTTAATATTAAAAGCATACTATAAAGTATTTTTAAGCAATAACTACAAACACCAAATCACAACCTACTTATAAATACAGAAGAACAATGAGGAATGCCTACAGCATTATTTGGGAAGAAAAACAATTCACACATTCACTAAAGTAATGTACATGGATCACTGACAGTCGGAGGCATTCGGGACACTTGCCTCTTTCCCAATGATCTTTCCACAAATAAGATTTTGATCAGAAAATTGTCCTCCAGAAAAATGGTTTATAAAACTTGGTTTGTCCAGACACAACCCTCACTAGTGCAGGCATTGAGAAATGCAAACATTGACTGAATTGATTTTAAAATTATCTATCCTCACCTGGGTGTAATATATAATAAAGCCAAAACTGCTAAACAGTACATGAATTAGTGGGTGAGATAGTTACATTGAAGGTTCTACTGATCAGTCTGGGTTTATTATCCTTGCAGGTGTCTACAGAAGGACGCAATCACAACTGCTACATTCCAAATATTTCAGAAATTCAAGTAATTTTGCTGGCCTTACCTTAGTAATGGTAGATTGGTAGTAGAGTGTAGATGGGTCTGTCCTTTTCTCCTAGAGATGGAACTAGTGTCAGGTCCACTCGGTGGTCAGGTGTGATTTTCGTCTCCAGTTTGGGATCTGCCTTTTTATATACCGCAGCTCTAACAAGAGGCATGGTCTATACTCTAATTTAGTATATGTATTGGTACAGTGAAACTTTGATTTGCAAGCATAATCGGATCCAGAAACCTGCTTGTAATTCAAAGCAATGTTGCTCGCAACATCAAAGTCTATTTTTGATTTCAAGAAAATGTGCGAAAATACTTTGTATTTTTAAAATATGGTGAAAGAAAAACCATTTTTTTTCTGGTGCGTGGATTTGAAAAAAAACTTTTTACAGTGGAAATTAGTGAAAATCACATTTTTAGCATACATTCTAGGAAAGCGCAAAATCTCACTTATTAAAAAATTATTTTTGATGCAATTTTCCCTTTTTGCATTTTTCGTGAAAAGAATATCAGCATTTTCGCTTATCACTGGTCCCAAAGCACTCTTATATCAAAGCAAATTTCTCCATAAAAATAAACTTAGATAACTTTCCACAATTCTAAAACACTTATAGAAAAATATCTAATACAACGTACTGTATAAAGTAAAAAGTTATACAGTAAAACACATGAACTTGAACTTTTAGAGAGTTGTGGCTGTTGGAAATGAGAAGATGGTTATTGCGTAGGACGGCTTTCGCTATAAATAACAAACATTGCTATCTGTCGGGTCACCCCAATCTTTTTCTTTGTGTGGCTTTAAAAAGACTTATTCAATTGCCTACTTTTGAAGATTTGGTGGAAATGTGACATTACTCAGTCACTGCACTTGGATTGAGTACAATCCTGTAGGATCAAAGAGAATCATAGGCTCAGCTGTAATGTAATCCGCGTACAAGTGAAACTTGGAAAATTAGCATATTGCACAAAAGCCCATTTTATTTCAGCAATTCAACTTTAAAAGGTGAAACTGCATATGTACTCTGCTTGTATATCAAGTCAAAATGTTATTGCCCTGCACAGGGCTTGTACATCAAGTTAGGCCTGGGTAACATTGGCCTAAGAAACAGAACACTTAGCAGACCGTAACGGAACAGACGAGAATGGATGCAAACGGATCCCATGTTAACCAAAGGATCCATTCACATTGGTCGGATCCGTTCGGTCTGTTCCACTGCACAAGACCGCGAGGTCTGCATGGTTATTTTCTGGATTGACTGGTGCGTTGCGTTGACCACGCTAACGGAACAGAGGGTCACGGATAGAAAACTGATGCCATTAAAAGCTCATCCATTTCAGGGATCCGTTTTTAGGCCCAGTGCACACCAAAAACCTCTACCAGATCTGCAAAACGCTAGAGGTTTTTGAAGCAGATTTTCAGAGCGATTCCTAGGCATGTTTAGAGAGATTTTCTAAACATGCCTAGCGTTTTTTGGAGCGTTTTTGTGTAGCCGATTTCATATATTAAAGTAAAACTGTTACTGAACAGCTTCTGTAACAACGCCTGGAAAACCGCTCTGATCTAGCATTTTTCAGAGCAGTTTTCCACTTTCCTATACTTACCATTGAGGCAGAAACGCATCTGCAAACCACAAAAATGCTGCAGGAGCCACGTTTGCAGTTTTTCTTAAAAACCTCAAACCGCTGGTGTGCACCATCCCATCGAGATACATTAGCCAAGCGTTTTCACAAACTGCAGCAGTTTTGAAAACGCTACCAAAAACACTTGGTGTGCACCAGCCCAGACATGGATCAGTTTTCTATCCGAGCCAGTGTGAACCAGTGGTTTTTATTTTTTTAAGGATTTGATGGTAAAGTGAACCTGAAGCTAAAATAAAATTTAAAATATAATGAATTGTATGTGTAGTACAGATAATTAGAATTAGTAGTATTTTTATTTTCAGTTTTATACCTTTTTTGTTTTTAAGATTGCATCAGACTGTCACTACTGATACTGATACAGATACAAAATAGCAGCCCTTAATATAAATATGAAGTAAAGGACAGGATCTCAATAATCCATTGATCATAAAGAGACCACGAAATATAACAGATGTCATTTTTGAATAAGTAGTGAGATGGAGATTTGTCAGCTTGGCATATTTTATTAAAATATATACAAATCTGCCACAGTATGGCCTAGTGCACACCAGAAATCGTTGAGCTTAATTGCAAACGCTAGCGTCTTTGAAGCGATTTTCCTAAGCGATTCTCAGTCTTTGCCTAGCGATTTTTAATTCAGTTTCAAACGATTTCAGGCCTTCGGGCCCACACTGAAAATCGCAAGCGCAAAATAGTGCAATGCAATTTGCGTTTTCAATCAAATTTCTACCTGCAATTTTTGTTCGCTTGTGATGCGCTTGCGATTTTGGTGAGGCTCTCTTCCAGGTTTCCTGATGGTTTAACTAAACAATGAGAATCACATGTATTGCATTTTTTTCATGCATTTTTTTTTCAAATGCAGTGCTTAAAGTACAGCAGTCACTGCGATTGCGTTTTTCTAAAAACTCATTGCACCTGTGTACAGATCATCACGATTTTCATGATTTTTCAAAAGACCTTGCAATTTAAAAAATGCATGCAATTTTAAAAACACAGCTCAAACACAGCAGTGTGTACAGGCCCTTATACTAGGTACACACAATGTAATTTTCTGACATTTACTTCAGATTGATTTTTTTTCCAACATGTCAGACATGATTTCCTATCAATTAATAGAAGTGAACGGAAAATCAATAAAATCTGTCGGAAACCAGTTCGGAAATGTTGGAAATTGATCTGACCGTAAATGTCAGAAAATTGCATTGTGTACCTAGCATAAAATCATTGTCATTGAGAAAATGTTCTCACTGTCCAATACTAGTTCGTCGCCATGTTCTCTTCATTCTAATTCAGTAGGTTGTACTCGGTGTATTGGCCACACTCAACAGATTAGCTAATGAATAGATATTTACCCAGTAAGGAAAATGCCAATTTAATCTGTTTCCCCATGTTTACAGTATATGTGGAGTAGACTTTACTCAGTGCTGCCCCCACCCTTCAAAGAAATGAGCATGTACCACCAGCAGGCCCTGCATGTGTTTATATGCAGATATCACATATAAATAAGTTCACAGCTTTCCAATAACCCTGCTGGAAGACAATGTAGCTGGCTGTGTTTATACAACAGGAGGCCAACAGGTATCCACCAAAATAAAACCGTAGCATAATGGACCAGACACAATAATACAATACTATGCATTGCAATACAATGCAAAAGTCAATTCCGGTATCAGTGTGCTCTATGGAGAGGTGCTGGTCTGGATTCACAAAGATACAGTGCAAACATTCAGGTCACATTCACAGTGGGATGTTATTGTCCTGCGTTATAAAGTCATTATAATGCAGTTTAACGCACTGTAATGTTAGTCTATGCGACATTCACAGTGTGACGTTAATGTCTCGTTGTAAATATTGCATTATGGTAACTCACTGCTTGCAGTGTTACTTCTAAACACAGACATTAACACATACAGAGGCATACTTATCATTGCCTGTATGCTCCACTGTATGTACTGTAGGCGTTAACGTGCGTTCGTTTTTTGTGTTGGGTTGTAATGCTGCTTTGCCATTTTTAAAGTCACATTACAATGCAACGTCCCACTGTAAATGTGCTCTGAATGGGAATTTTATGAGTAAAGCCATTTTCTGATCTATTTCTGACTCATTCAGTATTTACTTGCCTTGATGCAATCTGTCAGTAATGTACATTGCTCTATCCTATCGGATTGGTGAATGGCATAGAACTGAGGTGAAGTGAGAGCGGGATATTGGATAGTGATTGTAATTGGCTAAGATTACTAGAAATTTTGTATAAATTTTTGCAATTCCACCCATACGTAATTACTATGTGTAAATTCAACTGATTTTGTGTAATCAATCATAGTTTCACGTAATTTTTTGTGTAATTTCACGCTAACTTTAGCGGTTAATACCAAAGCTCCCAAACATGCTATTACCACCAAAATTGCTACATATGTTATGAGAATAGTGGGTACAAGTCAGGGCTGGAACCCACTACAGTGCTTTTTTTGAGGGTTTAGGGAGCGCTTTAAATCTCTAGCACTTTCCCTAAACGCTCTGCCAATGTAAATAAAGGTAACAAATTCCACAGTAGCAATTGCGAGTAGCAAAATCGCAGGACATGCAGTATTTTGGAAGCGTTTGTGCTTCAATGTAAAGTATATAACTGCTGGCAAATTGCTCCACATAGTGAGATTTGTGTGCAATTTACAATTATTGCAAACTGTAAAAATAGAATAAATTGAAAGGACCAATCAGAATTAAAATTGCTAATCGCAAATCGCTGGCAAACAGCTTACACTTATTAAAAACGCTACCAAAATTGCTTATAAAATCTCTTACAAAAACAATTAAACAGATTTGCAATTTGTAGTGGGTTCCAGGCCTCAAAATTTTGCAAAAAGACCTTGTACCTTTTTTGCAGGAATCCTTTTTAAAAATGCAAAGGAAAAATGTTTTTTAAACTCACAAGAATGACAGTTTAGGGCCCATTTCTATTTCCACTTGCAAAATAATGCAATGCGATGATCTGATTGCGGCGCAGACACTTCTGGTTTACTTCCGGAAGTCTACTACGGGAATCTGATGCGTGCTGTGAGAATCTGCAGCACTCATCCAATTCTTCCGGGTCGCATCACATTGCAAAATTAGCAAAAACTAGAAACTGCTCAGTTGACTTGGATTCGTTTTTAGTTCAGATGCGATCTGATGTGGTGATTGCATTGGATCGCGCTAGTGGACAAGGGCCCTTAAAGAGACTCTAACAATTTTCAGCCTTAGTTCTTCTATCCTAGAAGTTCCTTTGCCTGTTCTAATGTGCTCTGGCTTACTGCAGCCTTTCCTAATTGCACAGTAGCTGTGTTATCTCTGTTATATGATCTAATCTTCTCTCTCCTGTCTGCAGAGGTTGGAATGTGTGGAATGTGCTGCACTGCTTGTCATTGGCAGAAGCTATACACACACCCCCTGCAGGCTCTGTATGACTCACACACTGCTTATGTGAGCCTATCAGAAGCTGGTTAGTTTGTAAACACTGCCTAAAACTGGCAATTACAAGCCAGGATTGCAGCAGGGAGTGGCAGAAACAGCACAGAGGGGCCCAGGAGAACATAATGAATAGAACGGTATGCTTTTTGCTGTAAAAATTTTAGAGTACAGATTCTCTTTAAACATTTTTCCTTTGCAATTTTTTTTTTAAAAGCGATTTTCTTCAAAAGTACAAGGTTAACATTTTTTTGATTCTCCTTTACATTGTGGCAATTTTGGTGACAATCGCATATATGGGGGCTTTGCTAGTTTGCTAAATTATGTGAGTAGCAAAAAAGTTTCTGTACCGTGTTGTATCTGTATCTAAATGATGTGAGAAATACACAAAATTACTGTTCCTGATTATGGCAGGCAAAATTGATTTCCGCCAAAATTTTGCATTACGATTTCACATCGTAATTGCGAATTTTTTGATGCAAAGTTTACTACTATGCGTAATTTCTGTTCATCACTAGATATGGAGGCTGACATGTTTGTTTACTCTTACAAAATGCACATTACCTGGCTTTCCTGTCTATAATACTTGAAACCATAGACCCAGAATGCAGATCAGATGTCTGACAAGATTAGCTGCATGCTTTTCAGGTGTGTGATTTAGACCCTACTGACCAAAAAGATCAGCAGGGTTGCCAGGCAACTGCTATTGTTTAAAAAAATAAATATGGCAGCTTCCATGGATCTCACACCTCTTAGTGTGTTGGTGAATTTCAGTAGAAAAGGAGTTACCCATGTAGGATAAGGAGCTATCACTACATTATTTAAATTCCAGTCAGATTAATCGGCTTGACATCAGGCTATAATTGACCTGTTTAGGGCTAGTATTGAAGTGCCCATACATCTAGCGATCTAAGAGCAGATTGACCAAGAGACAGATCTCTCGCTGATCAGAGAGATCTGTTAACCATACACTGCAGGTAGTTTTTCATTAATTTCAGCATGAAATCTTCCAGAAACCAGCTGTCACATTTCAGACGTTTTCAAATAGAAAAATACTGGCTTGTAAATAAGAATTTTGAAAGTTATGTACAATTTTATTTTGAGCACTGCGAGCACTATCGTGAGAATGTGACAAAACCCCTAATGCTTTCTCCCTAATGTCCAATGTGCCCCCCCCCCCCCGGGTGCACTATGCATAACCTGTCCATGGCTGCCGACTCAGGGCTCAGTCCATACAAGCGCCTTACACGGTTGCCGGAGTAATGTGGGTGTGTGTGACTTCACACACATGGCCAAGTGTACGCCGGCAACCACGTGGAGCACGTCTATGGACAGACAGAGCTCGGAGCCAACGGTGGCCACGGACAGGTAATGTATAGGGCACTGAGGGGGGGGGGGGCATATTGGACATTACGGGAGAAAACGTTGATGTGACATCACAAGTCTGATTCTGGACCGATTTCAGCATGAAATCTGGAATCGGCCTGTGGTGCAAGGGCAGCTGACAGATCTCTTTAATCTGATTCAGAGAGATCGGTCTCTTGGTCGAATCTGCCCATCACTAGATGTATGGCTACCTTAATTTGTTTCTACCAAAATTGACAATGTGCTTACACATGCACAATGACTGTTGCCCATAGGGATCTGGACTTGGATTGGGTAAGGGCTCAACTAGGGGCGATTGGCAGCATTTCCTCACTTGTGAATTCAGATCGGGACAGGGAAACACTACCTATTGAAATCAATAAGCGGTTTCTGAATTTCAATGCAGGGGAGAGTTAAAAAAAAAAAAAAAAAAAAAAAAAAAAAAAAGCTGGGTCTGTAGCAAAATTTGCAATGTCCTTAATATGAAATGACTACAAAAAATAGTTAACACATTTATTAAATGTATTTAAGGTTCACGTGATATCAAAAATTCAAGATTTGACAAACTGGTTGTTATGCCCGTTTTTTTATGGTACATCTCATTTCCCCCTACTTAGGATTTCCTGAACCTCCTCCTTTCACACTGCTTCCCACTACTACTGGATCCCTGTTCTTCCTGTCTGATTCCCTCTCTCTCATCCTTCAGTCCTAGGCTACATCCCCCTCCTCTTTGACTCAATCCTTTTTGCTTCCCCCCCTGCTCCATGCTTTTCTCCCTCTATCTAGCTCCACCCTCCTCCACCCACCCTCTGGCTCCATCCTCCTCCACCTACTCTCTGGCTCCACCCTACTCCTTGCTGATTCCCTCCTTCTCCACTTCCTCTGTGATTCTCTTTTCCACTACCTCTCTGGCTCCACCCCCTTTCTCGCTGGCTCCATCTCTCTCCTTTCTTGCTCCATCCACTGCTGGGTTTCTGGGTTTCTTGTCCTTGCTCTTCTCCCTTTTGGCTTCTAACGCTTTCTTTAGCCTCTTGGGTTTCTTCAGGTGGAAACCATAAAGGTGACCACATTCTGAAGACTCCTGGGGTCTCCTGAGGAAAAGAAAAAAAATGAAAATTAGTTTAGGAAATCAAGAACAAGTTGAAGAAAATGTTTAACGTAGCATATTTCAGTTAAAATATCAAAAAGTGAACAGGGAACAGTTATGTATACTTAACTCTTTCAGGTGTAACACAATGGCTTTGATTCATAAACAGCAGAGCGATAAAAAAAAATCTTGTCGGGAAAATACCGCACTCGGTATTTTCCCGGTCTGTGTGCTAATTCATAGAGATTTCCCCAGCTGCCCTTGGAGGTCGGTAAATTACCGTAGCCCATTGAGCGGTAGTCTCGATTCGCTCTTTGCCCTGCAGAAATTAATTACACAGACGGCTCTCTGGCTCTCTCCACTGATGACTCTCTGCACTTTTGCATTCATCAGAGCTGTCAGAGCTGTCAGAGCTGTCGGTAACTTGTTATCGCCTCACTAGAAGTGTCGGTAACTACTGCCAGGCTTACCGCTTGAAGGCTTTATGAATTGACATTTGCTGACCATTTACTGACATGTGTTGTCGGTAACTGCAGCCAAGTCGGTAATTTATCTCCCTGGTCGGTAATGTCAGCTTTTCATGCGGTAACAGCCTTTATGAATTGACATTTTGCTAAGTGGTCGGCAAAGTCTGCTGTTTTCAGCATTACCGCTTGAGGTAATTTCTTTATGAATCGAGGCCATAATGGGATACAGTCCCAGGTAGTCCTCAAATAACATGCCGGGATGACCACCTGCACCTCAGTCATACAGAAGTCATGGCAATATGATTCCAACATTTGTATAGTGCTTTTTGGACTGAGCGCTACAGGCAGCCACTAGGGTGCACTCAGTAGGCAGTAGTGTTAGGGGAGTCTTGCCCAAGAACATCATGAATAGGTACTGGCTTACCGAATAAGAGCCAAGATTTGAACTCCTTATCAGGTGAAACTTGAAAAATTAGTATCGTACAAAATACATTTATTTCAGTAATACAACTTAAGAGGTGAAACTAATATGAAATGGCCTCATTACATGAAAAGCGAGATATTTCAAGCCTTTGTTACAATTTTGATGATTATGGTTTAGTTTGAGAACCTCATTCTCAGACCATTAGGACATTGTGAAAAGATTCAATATTCTCTGCTCAGGGTCACTCTGATCAGCTAATTAATCCAAAACACCTACAAAGGGTTCCTATTTCATAGATTAGTTTCACCTTTTAGGTTGAATTTCTGAAATAAAGTGACTTTTACACAATATTCTAATTTTGAGTTTTACCTGTATGTCACTGAAGCGGAAAAAGTTTAAATAATTTGTGTAGTACAGCTAAGAAATTAAACATTAGGAGCAGAGACATAAGTCGAATGTTTCCAGTACATTCTATTCTATTTTCTTTTTCTCTGCAGAGGGTTCAAAAGTTCATTGGTCTGCTCTGTAAAATAATTTAGAATGCCGAGTAGTGTGTAAACTGCAAATATTAGAGTGATGCGATTTAAGAAAAAACCTATATAACTGAAAATAAAAATGAGAATATTTTCGTTCTAGTAATTTTCCATACTACACAACCAATTCATTATATTTTTTTCCACTTCAGTGTCTATTATACTAGCCAGCTATGCATGATCAGGGATGGTGCCAGCTCTTGTTACCAATTGTGGATGAGCGTTTAAACCATGATTTCTGTTGACATCTTTAGTGAAGAGATATCTGCTCAGTTCCTAAATGAATATCTGAGCAGTGCAGAAGCCCTTGTTAATTTTAAAACACGTGTGGTGAAGCAGTGATTGGCAGCAGACATTTACACTTCCATCCAACATGATTTGGTAGATCAGCTGGTCTAGCCTGACTGACTTGTCAAAAAATATCACAATTGTATTTGCGGTATTCCTGGATTCCCACTAACTGTAGGCAAAAAATTTCAGAGCCATATATAAGTTGCCTTAAAATGACTTACATTCTTCTAGTGATAAAATACTCTTAGATGTGTGCAGTATGAATTATATATTCTTTCTTACCCGAGTATCAGGCACCACAGTGGGAGTCCACCAGAGACCATCTTTAGTGGAGATCCAAGAAGCCTCTGGGAGGCAGGCAGGGTTTTCGGGACCCACAGTTTGAATAGTGGGAGAAAATGTGGCCACGGTGAAGGGGGTGCAATCTTCTCCCAGCCTGATAATAGTAAACACAACCTTGCATTAAAAAACAAGATATTGTAAAAATTATATAACATTAGTTGCTAAGGTCCCACCATCCATGGTCAGTGCTTGGGACTTTTCATCTTTTATATCACAATGGTACATGCTCTTATTCTTAATGTATAGAGTATTTTCACCAGTGTTCAGCTTAGACCCACAACCCCTGCATCTTCACTATTGTTATTGTGTATTACCACCTCTGATTTGTTTTTACTTTTTCTAGATCAATGCATATACATTTTACACACATGGGAATCTGCATTCAGCTCCTTTGTTATATATTTCTACAGTAGTCTGTTATCCGGCACCGACTGGGATCGGCTAATGCTGGATAAGTGTGCTTTCGACTCAATGTTAAAAAAACAGGTTCTAACCTTTCACTACATTATCCAAAACATTTTTAGGACAAGAGAGAATTTACTTTAATATTGCAGTTATGTAGGTCATGACCCATAAGATAGAAGCTAAGCCCCTACCAATCCCTAATGTTTAGTGTTTAGTAGAATATGGTCAATGGTTTTTTTTTTTTTTGCCCACATACTATTATGTATCCTGACTGGTAGAAGGTAAGGGATACTCACCGACTGAAGACTGTATATGGGTCAATCCAGATGACTATGGGCTCTGGCAATGCCAAATCATCATACCGGAGTCCACTGTAAGCACAGGCCTCCAGAATGCTGACATCTTTATAGCACTCATTACTGGTCATGCATCTGAAAGACAACATAAAGACAGATATAATGAACAGAAATTTGAATAAAAAAAATCGTTATGAGTTAGTAGGATTAGGCAAGATATGACACAGTAGCATAAATAATGTAACTGTCATAAGGCTAGGTGGTCAGTTGCATATTGCACACGTTGTGTTATGACTGAACTACAATGGACAACTGGTCCAATGCATATAAATATTTGGCAAAGCATGGGACCTTTCTGATGCTTTGGAATGCTGCATTTTATCAATTCACTTAAATGTGGAGCTCTGGCTAAAGTTTAGTTTGGAAAAGAGTGGAGAAGGTTTAGAACCTGTCCTTTTTTTCATAAGGGTCTGAGGAATTATCCATAGTAGATAAAGACCATACTAAAAACCCAGAGGAGGTTCTCAGCCACCCTCACACAGTCTAAATCCCCATACACAGAGGTATCTCTTGTCGCCCGGCAGGGATCAGAACATGATTTCTTGGGCGATGGTTGAGCCAACGCTATATAGACACCTCAACAGCCTCGTGGCGAACATGTCTGTTGTTGGGGGAGGGAGAACAAGTGGTGTGCAACAGAGTGGGGAAAAACAGTGCAGTCATTAGGTACTAGGGTTTCATGATCACTAAAGATCAAGCGGCCATTGAGCACACACTGGTTTAACACTCAGCCACGACATTCTTTATCGTCCACCATGGCTGTGTTCTGACAAATGTGATTACGGTATGTAGAGTAAAGTGAAAAAAAGTTGTTTGCAATTATACTTTGTCAATGTCAATGTCTCCTAAGCAGGGATTGCGCAAGACTGTGGGAATACATGGACAGGAAGTCCCAAAAGGGATTTGTTCCGGCTTTGTATATGAGCATTCAAACACGAGTGAAAAGAGATACTCATCACAAGCTATGAAGGAAAGGCAGAATACATACTTCTAGCTACGTACTTTGCAATAGCAAGTAAGCAAAAGATCTTGGCAAATGTGCAGTTAATTTTTTTTCTACCAGGTGATTTTTTTTTTTTTAAACTTGTCAAAAAAAATTCCTTTTAAGCAACTAGAAAAAATACTGAAAATGTGACAGTACTTTTTCAGCTACTTTTCTGAGCTTTTTCAGTTCAAAAGTGCCACAAAAAAATTTCAAACAGATAAAAAAACCTACTTATGTAATTTTAGAGTGCTTTAAAGTTTTCTTAAACCACTAATGAGAAAATGATCTCCTAGTAAAAATGTTCAATTAAATGTCTAATCAGAAGTTCTCAGCTAAATATGAGTAAAACAAATCTGAACAAAATCTTCTAAGCAACTTGTAAAAATAACATCAATTATTTGGGACAGTCCAGTATAAGAGTCTGCCTTACAGAGTGACTTACCTATAGGCCTGGTCCTGCAGTGGGTTTTCCGGGTACCAGTGGCCCAGGAATTTTTCGCTCAATATTTCGGCCAGTCTTTCTCCAAACTTTTTCACGGAGGCAGGATCCAGCTCCTGAAGCCTATTTCCTACGGACTTCAAAAATTCCACAGTGGCCACAACTTCATCTTTCATGGCCAGTGGAATGTTTGTATAGGCCTCCATTTTCCTAGATGGACAAACATTGTGATTTTTTTTTTTTTTTTCTTTTCACCTCTGATTTTAAATTGGTAGTCAGAAGCATTTTCTTTATGAAGGTTTTGTTTCTCAAAATAGATTTTGCAACTCTATTTTCCAATAGGACAACATTTTCACCCCCTCCAACAAAACAAAAAAACAGGCCAATACTTCCATTTTGCAGGAATAACACCTGTTGGACTTACTAGAATGTCTAATAACCAGAAAGCGGTAGGAGTATTATGAGTGGCAATTCCTACAAATTATTATAGAATTATCTGCAGTAAGCAGTATAATACAAAACCATTGTAGTTATAACATTTTTTAGTCAAACTAAAAGATGGCACTCCAAAAAATGATTTTGTGATATTTCCCATCTTCCCCATTAAAAACATTTCAAGAACCTATTGTTTAATATTACAAGCATACCATAAAGTATTTTAAGCAATAACTACAAACACCAAATCACAACCTACATATCAATACAGAACAATGAGGAAGGACTACAGCATTATTTGGGATGTGAAACAATTCACTAAAGTAATGTACATGGATCACTGACAGTCGGAGGCATTGGGGGCGCTCGCTGTTTCCCAATGATCTTTCCACAAATAAGATTTTTATCAGGAAATGGTTTTCCAGAAAAATAGTTAATAAAACTTGGGGTATGTCCAGACACAAACCTCACTAGTGCAGACACCATGAGAAATGCAAACATTGACTGGATTGATTTTAAAATTGTCTATACTCACCTGGGTAATATCTAATAAAGCAGAGACTGCTAAACAGTCATGAATTAGTGGGTGAGATGGTTACATAGAGGCTCTACTGATCAGTCTGGGTTTATTATCCTTGCAGGTGTCTACAGAAGGATGCAATCATAACTGCTAGATTCCAAATATTTCAGAAATTCAAGTAATTATGCTGGCCTTACCTTAGTAATGGTAGATTGGTAGTAGATTTAGTAGTGTAGTTGGCTCTGTCCTCTTCTCCTAGAGATGGAACTCGTGTCAGATCCACTCGGTGGTCAGGTGTGATTGTCTCCAGTTTGGGACCTGCCTTTTATATACAGCAGCTCTAACAAGAGGCGTGGTCTACCTCATTGACCACTCCATTCAGGTAACTTCTTGAAATGTAAAAGGCTGATTTACATAACACAGCACCATTTCACAAATGCCCTGCACATTCCTCACTCCTAGTCTTGTTACAATGATATTTATATGCCACATCAAATTATATAATATTATTTAGTATATGTATTGGTACAGTGAAACTTTGATTTGCAGGCATAATCTGATCCAGAAACATGCTTGTAATCCAAAGCCGTATTGCTTGCAACATCAAACTCTATTTTTGATTTTAAAAAAAGTGTCAAAATACTTTTTTTGAAATATGGTCAAAACAATTTTTTTCTTTATGATGCGAGAATTTGAAAAAATACTTTTTTTTTTTTTTTTTTTTAATTTTTACAGCGGATATTAGTGAAAATCAAATATTTAGCATATTCTAGCAAAAGGCGCAAAATCTCACTTATTACAAAATTATTTTTTATGCAATTTTCCCTCGTTAAATTTAGCATTTTCGTGAAAAGAATATCAGCATTTTTGCTCATCACTGGTCCAATGCACTCTTATATCAAAGCAAATTTCTTCATGAAAATGAAAAGCAACTTGGATAACACTTTCCACAATTTAAAAACATTTATAGAAAACGATCTAATACAGCTTACTGTATAAAGTATCCAATTGCCTACTTTTGAAGATTTGGTGGAAATGTGACATTGAGTACAATCCTGTAGGATCAAAGAGAATCATAGGCTCAGCTGTAATGTAACACGCGTACAAGTGAAAAAATTAGCATATTGTACAAAAGTCCATTTATTTCAGTAATTCAACTTTAAAAGGTGGAACTGCATATGTACTGTGCTTGTGTATCAAGTCAAAATTTTATTGTCCTGCACAGGGCTTGTACATCAAGTTAGGCCTGGGTAACATTGGCCTAAGAAACAGAACACTTAGCAGACTGTAACGGAACGGACGAGAATGGATGCGAACGGATCCCATGTTAACCAAAGGATCCATTCACATTGGTCGGTTTGATCGGATCAGTTTGGACTGATTTTTTTTTTCTCTATTGACTGGTGCGTTGCATTGACCACGCTAACGGAACAGAGGGTCACGGATAGAAAACTGATGCCATTAAAAGCTCATTCATTTCAGGGATCCGTTTTTAGGCCCAGTGCACACCAAAAACCTCTAGCAGATCTGCAAAACGCTAGAGGTTATGGAAGCAGATTTTAAGAGCGATTCCTAGCCATGTTTAGAGAGATTTTCTAAACATGCCTTGAGTTTGTGTAGCAAATTTCATATATTGTTACAGTAAAGCTGTTACTGAACAGCTTCTGTAACAAACGCTTGAAAAACCGCTCTGATCTAGCGTTTTTAAGAGCAGTTTTCCACTTTCCTATACTTTAATATTGAGGCAGAAACACATCTGCAAATTACAAATGCTGCAGGAGCCATGTTTGCTAAAAACCTCAAACCACTGGTGTGCACCCTCCCATCGAGATACATTAGCCAAGCGTTTTCACAAGCGGAAGCAGTTTTGAAAACTCTACCCATAACGCTTGGCGTGCTCCAGACCAGACATGGTGGTTTTCCATCCGAGCCAGTGTGAACCGGGCTGTGTTTTTTTTTTTTTTTTTTAATTTTTAAGGGTTTGATGGTAAAGTAAACCTGAAGCTAAAATAAAATTTAAAGATAATGAATTGTATGTGTAGTATGGATAATAATTAGAATATTGGTATATTAGTAGTATTTTTAGTTTTATACCTTTTTTTTGTTTTTAAGATTGCATCAGACTGTCACTACTGATACGGATACAAAATAGCAACCCTTAATATAAATATGAAGTAATGGACAGGATCCAATCCATTGATCATAAAGAGACCACGAAATATAACAGATGTCATTTTTGAATAAGTAGTGAGATGGAGATTGGTCAGCTTGGCATATTTTATTACAATATATACAAATCTGCCACAGTAAGGCCTAGTGCACACCAAAAATAGTTAAGCTTAATTGCAAACGCTAGCGTTTTTGAAGCAATTTTCCTAAGCGATTCTCAGCCTTTGCCTAGTGATTTTGATTGTTTCAAGCGATTTCAGGTCTGTTTCCACTGAAAATCGCAAGCGCAAAAAAAGTGCAATGCAGTTTGCGTTTTCAATCAAACTTCTACCTGTAATTTTTGTTCGCTTGTGATGCGCTTGTTGTTTTGGCGAGGCTCTTTTCCATGTTTCCTGATGGTTTACCTAAACAATGAGAAAATCACATTTATTGCATTTTTTTCATGCATTTTTTCAAATGCAGTGCTCAAAAAGCGCAGCAGTCACTGCGATTGCATTCTTCTAAAAACTCATTGCACCTGTGTAAAGGTCATCACGATTTTCATGATTTTTCAGAAGACCTTGCGATTTTAAAAAATGCATGCGATTTTAAAAACACAGCTCAAACACAGCAGTGTGTACAGGCCCTTATACTAGGTACACACAATGTAATTTCCTGACAGATTTACTTCAGATTGATTTTTTTTTTTTCCAACACGTCAGACATGATTTCCTATCATTTTTTTTTTCAGAGACGTGAACGGAAATATCAATCAATAAAATCTGTCGGAAACCAGATCGGACATGTTGGAAATTGATCTGACCGTAAATGTCAGAAAATTGCATTGTGTACCTAGCATAAAATCATTGTCCTTGAGAAAATCTTCTCATGGTCCAGTGCTAGTCTGTCCCCATGTTCTCTTCATTGTAATTCAGTAGTTGTACTCGGTGTATTGACCACACAACAGATTAGCTAATGAATATTTACCCAGTCAGGAAAATGCCAATTTAATCTGTTTCCGCTTCTGATTTCTCATGTTTACAGTATGTGGAGTAGACTTTACTCAGTGCAGCCCCCACCCTGCATAGAAATGAGCATGTACCACCAGCAGGCCCAGCATGTGTTTATATGCAGATATCACATATAAATAAGTTCACAGCTTTCCAATAACCCTGCTGGAAAACAATGTAGCTGGCTGTGTTTATACAACAGGAGGCCAACAGGTATCCACCAAAATAAAACAGTAGCATAATGGACCAGACACAATAATACAATACTATGCATTGCAATACAATACTATGCATTGCAATACAATGCAAAAGACAATGCCGGTATCAGTGTGCTCTATGGAGAGGTGCTAGTCTGGATTCACAAAGATGCTGAGCAAACATTCAGGTCACATTCACAGTGGGATGTTATTGTCCTGCGTTATAAAGTCATAACGCAGTTTAATGCACTGTAATGTTAGCCTATGCAACATTCAGTGTGACGTTAATGTCGCTTTGTAAATATTGCATTATGGTAACTCACTGCTTGCAGTGTTACTTCTAAACACATACAGAGGCATACTTTTTCGCCTGTATGCTCCACTGTATGTGCTGTATGTCACGGTAACGAAGCGTTAATGTTTGTTCGTTTTGTGTTGCGTTGTAATGCTGCGTTGCCATTTTAAAGTCACATTACAATGCAACGTCCCACTGGGAATATGCTCTGAATGGGATTTTGAGTAATGCCATTTTGTGATCTATTTCTGACTCATTCAGTGTTTACTTGCCTTGATGCAATCTGTCAGTAATGTACATTGCTCTAGCATATCGGATTGGTGAATGGCATAAAACTGAGGTGAAGTGAGAGCAGGATATTGGATAGTTATGATCGTAATTGGCTAAGATTAATTGAAATTTTGTATACATTTTTGCAATTACACCCATATTTAATTACTATGTGTAAATTCAACTTATTTTGTGTAATCATTCATAGTTTTCACGTAATCTTTGCATAATTTCACGCCAACTTTAGTGGTTAATAGCATAACTCCCAAACATGCTATTACCAAAATTGCTACATATGTTATGAGAATAATGGGTACAAGTCAGGGCTGGAACGCACTAGGATGCTTTTTTTGAGGGTTTAGGGAGCGCTTTAAATCTCTAGCGCTTTCCCGAAACGCTCTGCCAATGTAAGTAAATAACAAATCGCAGGACATGCAGTGTTTTGGAAGCATTTGTGCTTCAATATAAAGTATATAAGTGCTGGAAAATCGCTCCACATAGTGATTTTGTGTGCAATTTAAAACTATTGCAAACTGTAAAAATATAATTGAAAGGACTAATCAGAATTAAAATTGCTAATCGCAAATCGCTGGCAAACTGCTTACACTTATTAAAATCGCTACCAAAATTGCTCACAATTAAACGGATTTGCAATTTGGGTTCCAGGCCTCTAAAGAATTTTGCAAAAAGACCTTGTACCTTTGAGGAAATACCCAATTTTTAAAAAAGCAAAGGAAAAATGTTTTTTAAAATGACAAGAATGACAGTTTAGGGCCCATTTCTATTTTCACTTGCAAAATAATGCAATGCGATTTGATTGCAGCGCAGACACTTCTGGTTTACTTCCGGAAGTCCGGATGCGGCCGCCTGTAATTGCCTACGGGAATCGGGTGCGTGCTGTGAGAATCTGCAGCACTCATCCCATTCTTCTCCCGGGTCGCATCACATTGCAAAATTAGCAAGCAATAGAAACTGCTCAGTTGACTCGGATTAGTTTCAGTTCGGATGCGATGATTGCAATGGATCGCACTAATGGACAAGGACCCTTAAACATTTTTCCTTTGCGATTTTTTTTTTTTAAAGCGATTTTCTTCAAAGTGCTAGGTTAATGTTTTTTCGATTCTCCTTTATATTGTGGTAATTTTTGGTGACAATCACATATATGGGGGCTTTGCTATTTTGCTGAATTATGTGAAAATGATGCAAAATTACTGTTCCTGATTATGGCAGGCAAAATTATTTCCACCAAAATTTTGCATTACGATTTCACATCGTAATTGTGAATTTTTTGATGCAAAGATTACGACTATGCGTAATTTCTGTTCATCATCACTAGATGTGGTGGCTGACATGTTTACTTTTACAAAATGCACATTCCCTGGCTTTCCTGCCTGTAATACTTGAAACCATAGACCCTGAATGCAGATCAGATGTCTGACAAGATTAGCTGCATGCTTGTTTCAGGTGTGTGATTTAGACCCTACTGACCAGAAAGATCAGCAGGGTTGCCAGGCAACTGCTTTTGTTTAAATGGAAATAAATATGGCAGCTTCCATGAATCTCACACCTCTTAGTGTATTGGAGAATTTCAGTAGAAATGGAGTTTCCCATGTAGTATAAGGAGCTATCACTACAGTATTTAAATTCCAGTCAGATTTATTGGCTTGACATTAGGCTATAATTGACCTGTGTAGGGCTAGCATTGAGGTGCCCATACATCTAGCAATCTATGAGCAGATCGACCAAGAGACAGATCTCTCGCTGATCAGAGAGAACTGTTGACCACTCATACACCGCAGGCAGTTTCCAGTTGATTTCAGCATGAAATCTTCCAAAAACCGGCTTTCTCATTTCAGACATTTTCAAATAGTAGCAAAATACTGGCTCTATTTTGAGCACTGCGAGCAATATCATGAGAATGCGACAAAACCCCTAAGCTTTCCCCCTAATGTCCAATGTGCCCCCCCCCCGGTGCACTATACATAACCTGTCCATGGCTGCCGACTCCGGGCTCAGTCCAAGCGCCTCACATGGTTGCCGGAGTAATGTGGGTGCGTGTGGGATGTCGCACACATGGCCAAGTGTACGCCGGCAACCGCGTGGAGCACGTGTATGGATGGACAGAGCTTGGAGCCAACGGTGGCCATGGACAGGTGATGTATAGGGCACAAACGGGGGGGGGGGGGTACATATTGGACATTAGGGGAGAAAAAGTTGTGGCATCACAAGTCTGATTCTGGACCGATTTCAGCATGAAATTGATCTGGAATCGGCCTGTGATGCAAGGGCAGCTGACAGGTCTCTTTAATCTGATTCAGAGAGATCGGTCTCTTGGTCGAATCTGCCCATCACTAGATGTATGGCTACCTTAATTGGTTTCTACCAAAATTGACAATGTGCTTACACATGCACAATGACTGTTGCCCATAGGGATCTGGACTTGGATTGGGTAAGGGCTCAACTAGGGGCGATTAGCAGCATTTCCTCACTTGCAAATTCAGATCGGGACAGGGAAACACCTACCTATTGAAATCATTAGGCTGTTTCTGAATTTCTGTGCAGGGGAGTTGGGAAGAAAAAAAGGCAGTCTGCAGCCAAATTTGCAATGTCCTTAAAGGGAACCAGAGAGGATGAGATATACATACCTGGGGCTTCCTCCAGCCCCATACGCACGGATCGCTCCCACGTCGCACTCCTCCGCTGCCTGCATCAGCCGCCACCGGGTCCCGTCATTGCCGCGAGTCGGCAAGTCGGCCGGCGGACGCGGCCAATTCTCCGCATCACAGGGTGCTCTCCCCATACAGATACGCATGTGGCTGCTTACTGCGCAGCCGCATGCGTACATGTATGGAGGGAACCCCTGTGATGCGGACAATTGGCCGCGTCCGCCGGAAGTGACGGGCCCGGTACCGGCGGATCCAGGAAGCTGAGGACGGCGGCGTGGGAGCGATTCAGGCTTATGGGGCTGGAAGAAGCCCCAGGTATGTATAAAATCTTTTTCTTTTTCCACCCCCCTTTCCTCTCTGGTTCCCTTTAAAATGAAATCACTACAAAACATAGTTAACACGTTTATTAAATGTATTTTAAGGTTCACATGATATCAAAAATTCAAGATTTGTCAACAAACTGGTTGTTATGCCCGTTTTATGGTACATATCATTTCCCCCTACTTAGGATTTCCTGAACCTTCTCCTTTCACACTGCTTCCCACTACTACTGGATCCCTGTTCTTCCTGCCTAAATCCCTCTTATCTCTTTCTTCAGTCCTTGGCTACATCCCCCTCTTTGACTCAATCCTTTTGCTTCTCCCCTTATCCATGCTTGTTTCTCCCTCTATCTAGCTCCACCCTCCTCCACCCACCCTTTGGCTCCATCCTCCTCCACCCACCCTCTGGCTCCATCCTCCTCCACCTACTCTCTGGCTCCACCCTACTCCTCCTTGCTGGTTCCCTCCTTCACTTCCTCTGTGATTCTCTTTTCCACTACCTCTCTGTCTCCACCCCTCTTCTTCTCTCTGGCTCCACCCCCTTTCTCGCTGGCTCCATCTCTCTCCTTTCTTGCTCCATCCACTGCTGGGTTTCTGGGTTTCTTGTCCTTGCTCTTCTCCCTTTTGGCTTCTAATGCTTTCTTTAGCCTCTTGGGTTTCTTCAGGTGGAAACCATAAAGGCGACCACATTCTGAAGACTCCTGGGGTCTCCTGAGGAAAAGAAAATGAAAATTAGTTGAGGAAATCAAGAAAAGGTTGAAGAAAATGTTTAACCTAGCATATTTCAGTTAAAATATCAAAAAGTGAACAGTTATGCATACTTAAAGAGGAACTCCAGTGAACATTTTACTGTCGGCAGGTGATGTAGCTGCTGCATGGTTTTTGGCAGTTGGAAACAGCTGTAAACAGCTATTTTCCACAATGCAACAAGGTTCACAGACAGGAAACTGCCAAAAGTTTGAACTTTTCTTGTGGGAGGGGTTTCACCACTATCAGTCATACAGCGCCACCCTGATGGTCTGTTTGTGAAAAGGAATAGATTTCTCATGTAAAAGGGGTATCAGCTACTGATTGGGATAAAGTTAAATTTTTGGTTGGAGTTTCTCTAACTCTTTCAGGTGTAACATAATGGGAACCAGTCCCAGATAGTCCTCAAATAACAACATGCCGGGTTGACCACCAACATTTGTATAGTGCTTTTTGGACTCCGAGCACTAGAGGCAGCCACTAGGGTGCACTCAGTAGGCAGTAGTGTTAGGGAGTCTTGCCCAAGAACTTCCTGAATAGGTACTGGCTTACTGAATAGGAAGAGCCAAGATTTGAACTCCTTATCAGGTGAAACTTGAAAAATTAGTATATTGTACAAAATACATTTATTTCAGTAATACAACTTAAAGGGAACCAGAGAGGATCAATAAAAGATTTTATACATACCTGGGGTATCCTCCAGCCCCATACGCATGGATCGGTCCCACGCCACCGTCCTCAGCTGCCTGGATCCGCCGGTACCGGGTCCCGTCATTACCGCCAGTCAGCTGGCGGATGCGGCCAATTCGCCGCATCACAGGGGGCTCCCTCTATACAGTTACGCGTGTGCCTGCCTACTGCGCAGCCGCATGCGTACGTGTATGGAGGGAGCCCCTGGGATGCGGACAATTGGCCGCGTCCGCCGGAAGTGACGGGCCCGGTATCGGCGGATCCAGGAAGCGGAGGATGGCGGCGTGGGAGCGATCCAGGCTTATGGGGCTGGAAGAAGCCCCAGGTATGTATAAAATCTTTTTATATTTTAACTAATCATTCCTCTCTGGTTCCCTTTTAAGAGATGAAACTAATATGAAATAGACTCATTACATGAAAAGCGAGATATTCCAAGCCTTTGTTACAATTTTTGATGATTATGGTTTAGTTTGAGAACCTCCTTCTCAGACCATTAGAAAATTGTGAAAAGATTCAATATTCTCTGCTCAGTGTCACTCTGATCAGCTAATTAATCCAAAACACCTACAAAGGGTTCCTATGTCCTAGATTAGTTTCACCTTTTTAGGTTGAATTTCTGAAATAAATGGACTTTTACACAATATGCTAATTTTGAGTTTCACCTGTATGTCACTGAAGCGGAAAAAAATTGATATACTTTTTGTGTAGTACAGCTAAGAAATAAAACATTAGGAGCAGAGACATTAGTCGAATGTTTCCAGTACAGGAAGAGTTAAACTCTAGTTATCTATACAAAAGAGCCATTGAACTCCGAGTTTTTTAAAGTCGCAGAAAGCTCGGTCTTCTAAAGCTTATCTCAACTGTCATTGCATTTTCTTTTTCTCTGCAGAGGGTTCAAAAGTTTACTGGCCTGCTTTGTAAAATTTAGAATGCTGAGTAGTGTGTAAACTGCAAATATTAGAGAATGATGCGATTTTAATAAAATACCTAAATAACTGAAAATAAAAGCCAGCTACGCATGATCAGGGATGGTGCCAGCTCTTGTTACCAATTTGTGGATGAGAGTTTAAACATTGATTTCTGTTTATCTTTAGTGAAGAGATTTCTGCTCAGTTCCTAAATGAATAATCTCTGAGCAGTGCAGAAGCCCTTGTTAATTTTAAAACACGTGTGGTGAAGCAGTGATTGGCAGCAGACTTTCACACTTACATCCAACATGATTTGGTAGATCAGCTGGTCTAACGTGACTGACTTGTCAAATATCACAATTGTATTTGCGGTATAGAGTATTTTGTAAAAAATACAAATAAAATAAATTTAATGGAGACTTTATGGACAATTTAAAAAAAATTTGAATTGTGTAACTTTCTGAAGGATTGAGCATTCTTCCCTGGATTCCCACTAACTGTAGGCAAAATTTTCTTGCATTCTTCTAGTGATAAAATACTTAGATGTGTGCAGTATGAATTATACTACCAATCCCTAATGTTTAGTGTTTAGTAGAATATGGTCAATGGTTTTTTTTTTTTTTGCCCACATACTATTATGTATCCTGACTGGTAGAAGGTAAGGGATACTCACCGACTGAAGACTGTATATGGGTCAATCCAGATGACTATGGGCTCTGGCAATGCCAAATCATCATACCGGAGTCCACTGTAAGCACAGGCCTCCAGAATGCTGACATCTTTATAGCACTCATTACTGGTCATGCATCTGAAAGACAACATAAAGACAGATATAATGAACAGAAATTTGAATAAAAAAAATCGTTAGGAGTTAGTAGGATTAGGCAAGATATGACACAGTAGCATAAATAATGTAACTGTCATAAGGCTAGGTGGTCAGTTGAATATTGCACACGTTGTGTTATGACTGAACTACAATGGACAACTGGTCCAATGCATATAAATATTTGGCAAAGCATGGGACCTTTCTGATGCTTTGGAATGCTGCATTTTATCAATTCACTTAAATGTGGAGCTCTGGCTAAAGTTTAGTTTGGAAAAGAGTGGAGAAGGTTTAGAACCTGTCCTTTTTTTCATAAGGGTCTGAGGAATTATCCATAGTAGATAAAGACCCTACTAAAAACCCAGAGGAGGTTCTCAGCCACCCTCACACAGTCTAAATCCCCATACACAGAGGTATCTCTTGTCGCCCGGCAGGGATCAGAACATGATTTCTTGGGCGACGGTTGAGCCAACGCTATATAGACACCTCAACAGCCTCGTGGCGAACATGTCTGTTGTTGGGGGAGGGAGAACAAGTGGTGTGCAACAGAGTGGGGAAAACAGTGCAGTCATTAGGTACTAGGGTTTCATGATCACTAAAGATCAAGCGGCCATTGAGCACACACTGGTTTAACACTCAGCCACGACATTCTTTATCGTCCACCATGGCTGTGTTCTGACAAATGTGATTACGGTATGTAGAGTAAAGTGAAAAAAAGTTGTTTGCAATTATACTTTGTCAATGTCAATGTCTCCTAAGCAGGGATTGCGCAAGACTGTGGGAATACATGGACAGGAAGTCCCAAAAGGTGGATTTGTTCCGGCTTTGTATATGAGCATTCAAACACGAGTGAAAAGAGATACTCATCACAAGCTATGAAGGAAAGGCAGAATACATACTTCTAGCTACGTACTTTGCAATAGCAAGTAAGCAAAAGATCTTGGCAAATGTGCAGTTAATTTTTTTTCTACCAGGTGATTTTTTTTTTTTTAAACTTGTCAAAAAAAAAATTCCTTTTAAGCAACTAGAAAAAATACTGAAAATGTGACAGTACTTTTTCAGCTACTTTTCTGAGCTTTTTCAGTTCAAAAGTGCCACAAAAAAATTTCAAACAGATAAAAAAACCTACTTATGTAATTTTAGAGTGCTTTAAAGTTTTCTTAAACCACTAATGAGAAAATGATCTCCTAGTAAAAATGTTCAATTAAATGTCTAATCAGAAGTTCTCAGCTAAATATGAGTAAAACAAATCTGAACAAAATCTTCCAAGCAACTTGTAAAAATAACATCAATTATTTGGGACAGTCCAGTATAAGAGTCTGCCTTACAGAGTGACTTACCTATAGGCCTGGTCCTGCAGTGGGTTTTCCGGGTACCAGTGGCCCAGGAATTTTTCGCTCAATATTTCGGCCAGTCTTTCTCCAAACTTTTTCACGGAGGCAGGATCCAGCTCCTGAAGCCTATTTCCTACGGACTTCAAAAATTCCACAGTGGCCACAACTTTCTTTCATGGCCAGTGGAATGTTTGTATAGGCCTCCATTTTCCTAGATGGACAAACATTGTGATTTTTTTTTTTTTCTTTTCACCTCTGATTTTAAATTGGTAGTCAGAAGCATTTTCTTTATGAAGGTTTTGTTTCTCAAAATAGATTTTGCAACTCTATTTTCCAATAGGACAACATTTTCACCCCCTCCAACAAAACAAAAAAACAGGCCAATACTTCCATTTTGCAGGAATTACACCTGTTGGACTTACTAGAATGTCTAATAACTAGAAAGCGGTAGGAGTATTGAGTGGCAATTCCTACAAATTATTATAGAATTATCTGCAGTAAGCAGTATAATACAAAACCATTGTAGTTATAACATTTTTTAGTCAAACTAAAAGATGGCACTCCAAAAAATGATTTTGTGAGATTTCCCATCTTCCCCATTAAAAACATTTCAAGAACCTATTGTTTAATATTACAAGCATACCATAAAGTATTTTAAGCAATAACTACAAACACCAAATCACAACCTACATATCAATACAGAACAATGAGGAAGGACTACAGCATTATTTGGGATGTGAAACAATTCACTAAAGTAATGTACATGGATCACTGACAGTCGGAGGCATTGGGGGCGCTCGCTGTTTCCCAATGATCTTTCCACAAATAAGATTTTTATCAGGAAATGGTTTTCCAGAAAAATAGTTAATAAAACTTGGGGTATGTCCAGACACAAACCTCACTAGTGCAGACACCATGAGAAATGCAAACATTGACTGGATTGATTTTAAAATTGTCTATACTCACCTGGGTAATATCTAATAAAGCAGAGACTGCTAAACAGTCATGAATTAGTGGGTGAGATGGTTACATAGAGGCTCTACTGATCAGTCTGGGTTTATTATCCTTGCAGGTGTCTACAGAAGGATGCAATCATAACTGCTAGATTCCAAATATTTCAGAAATTCAAGTAATTATGCTGGCCTTACCTTAGTAATGGTAGATTGGTAGTAGATTTAGTAGTGTAGTTGGCTCTGTCCTCTTCTCCTAGAGATGGAACTCGTGTCAGATCCACTCGGTGGTCAGGTGTGATTGTCTCCAGTTTGGGACCTGCCTTTTATATACAGCAGCTCTAACAAGAGGCGTGGTCTACCTCATTGACCACTCCATTCAGGTAACTTCTTGAAATGTAAAAGGCTGATTTACATAACACAGCACCATTTCACAAATGCCCTGCACATTCCTCACTCCTAGTCTTGTTACAATGATATTTATATGCCACATCAAATTATATAATATTATTTAGTATATGTATTGGTACAGTGAAACTTTGATTTGCAGGCATAATCTGATCCAGAAACATGCTTGTAATCCAAAGCCGTATTGCTTGCAACATCAAACTCTATTTTTGATTTTAAAAAAAGTGTCAAAATACTTTTTTTGAAATATGGTCAAAACAATTTTTTTCTTTATGATGCGAGAATTTGAAAAAATAATTTTTTTTTTTTTTTAATTTTTACAGCGGATATTAGTGAAAATCAAATATTTAGCATATTCTAGCAAAAGGCGCAAAATCTCACTTATTACAAAATTATTTTTTATGCAATTTTCCCTCGTTAAATTTAGCATTTTCGTGAAAAGAATATCAGCATTTTTGCTCATCACTGGTCCAATGCACTCTTATATCAAAGCAAATTTCTTCATGAAAATGAAAAGCAACTTGGATAACACTTTCCACAATTTAAAAACATTTATAGAAAACGATCTAATACAGCTTACTGTATAAAGTATCCAATTGCCTACTTTTGAAGATTTGGTGGAAATGTGACATTGAGTACAATCCTGTAGGATCAAAGAGAATCATAGGCTCAGCTGTAATGTAACACGCGTACAAGTGAAAAAATTAGCATATTGTACAAAAGTCCATTTATTTCAGTAATTCAACTTTAAAAGGTGGAACTGCATATGTACTGTGCTTGTGTATCAAGTCAAAATTTTATTGTCCTGCACAGGGCTTGTACATCAAGTTAGGCCTGGGTAACATTGGCCTAAGAAACAGAACACTTAGCAGACTGTAACGGAACGGACGAGAATGGATGCGAACGGATCCCATGTTAACCAAAGGATCCATTCACATTGGTCGGTTTGATCGGATCAGTTTGGACTGATTTTTTTTTTCTCTATTGACTGGTGCGTTGCATTGACCATGCTAACGGAACAGAGGGTCACGGATAGAAAACTGATGCCATTAAAAGCTCATTCATTTCAGGGATCCGTTTTTAGGCCCAGTGCACACCAAAAACCTCTAGCAGATCTGCAAAACGCTAGAGGTTATGGAAGCAGATTTTAAGAGCGATTCCTAGCCATGTTTAGAGAGATTTTCTAAACATGCCTTGAGTTTGTGTAGCAAATTTCATATATTGTTACAGTAAAGCTGTTACTGAACAGCTTCTGTAACAAACGCTTGAAAAACCGCTCTGATCTAGCGTTTTTAAGAGCAGTTTTCCACTTTCCTATACTTTAATATTGAGGCAGAAACACATCTGCAAATTACAAATGCTGCAGGAGCCATGTTTGCTAAAAACCTCAAACCACTGGTGTGCACCCTCCCATCGAGATACATTAGCCAAGCGTTTTCACAAGCGGAAGCAGTTTTGAAAACTCTACCCATAACGCTTGGCGTGCTCCAGACCAGACATGGTGGTTTTCCATCCGAGCCAGTGTGAACCGGGCTGTGTTTTTTTTTTTTTTTTTTTAATTTTTAAGGGTTTGATGGTAAAGTAAACCTGAAGCTAAAATAAAATTTAAAGATAATGAATTGTATGTGTAGTATGGATAATAATTAGAATATTGGTATATTAGTAGTATTTTTAGTTTTATACCTTTTTTTTGTTTTTAAGATTGCATCAGACTGTCACTACTGATACGGATACAAAATAGCAACCCTTAATATAAATATGAAGTAATGGACAGGATCCAATCCATTGATCATAAAGAGACCACGAAATATAACAGATGTCATTTTTGAATAAGTAGTGAGATGGAGATTGGTCAGCTTGGCATATTTTATTACAATATATACAAATCTGCCACAGTAAGGCCTAGTGCACACCAAAAATAGTTAAGCTTAATTGCAAACGCTAGCGTTTTTGAAGCAATTTTCCTAAGCGATTCTCAGCCTTTGCCTAGTGATTTTGATTGTTTCAAGCGATTTCAGGTCTGTTTCCACTGAAAATCGCAAGCGCAAAAATAGTGCAATGCAGTTTGCGTTTTCAATCAAACTTCTACCTGCAATTTTTGTTCGCTTGTGATGCGCTTGTTATTTTGGCGAGGCTCTTTTCCAGGTTTCCTGATGGTTTACCTAAACAATGAGAAAATCACATTTATTGCATTTTTTTCATGCATTTTTTCAAATGCAGTGCTCAAAAAGCGCAGCAGTCACTGCGATTGCATTCTTCTAAAAACTCATTGCACCTGTGTAAAGGTCATCACGATTTTCATGATTTTTCAGAAGACCTTGCGATTTTAAAAAATGCATGCGATTTTAAAAACACAGCTCAAACACAGCAGTGTGTGCAGGCCCTTATGCTAGGTACACACAATGTAATTTCCTGACAGATTTACTTCAGATTGATTTTTTTTTTCCAACACGTCAGACATGATTTCCTATCATTTTTTTTTTCAGAGACGTGAACGGAAATATCAATCAATAAAATCTGTCGGAAACCAGATCGGACATGTTGGAAATTGATCTGACCGTAAATGTCAGAAAATTGCATTGTGTACCTAGCATAAAATCATTGTCCTTGAGAAAATCTTCTCATGGTCCAGTGCTAGTCTGTCCCCATGTTCTCTTCATTGTAATTCAGTAGTTGTACTCGGTGTATTGACCACACAACAGATTAGCTAATGAATATTTACCCAGTCAGGAAAATGCCAATTTAATCTGTTTCCGCTTCTGATTTCTCATGTTTACAGTATGTGGAGTAGACTTTACTCAGTGCAGCCCCCACCCTGCATAGAAATGAGCATGTACCACCAGCAGGCCCAGCATGTGTTTATATGCAGATATCACATATAAATAAGTTCACAGCTTTCCAATAACCCTGCTGGAAAACAATGTAGCTGGCTGTGTTTATACAACAGGAGGCCAACAGGTATCCATCAAAATAAAACAGTAGCATAATGGACCAGACACAATAATACAATACTATGCATTGCAATACAATGCAAAAGACAATGCCGGTATCAGTGTGCTCTATGGAGAGGTGCTAGTCTGGATTCACAAAGATGCTGAGCAAACATTCAGGTCACATTCACAGTGGGATGTTATTGTCCTGCGTTATAAAGTCATAACGCAGTTTAATGCACTGTAATGTTAGCCTATGCAACATTCAGTGTGACGTTAATGTCGCTTTGTAAATATTGCATTATGGTAACTCACTGCTTGCAGTGTTACTTCTAAACACATACAGAGGCATACTTTTTCGCCTGTATGCTCCACTGTATGTGCTGTATGTCACGGTAACGAAGCGTTAATGTTTGTTCGTTTTGTGTTGCGTTGTAATGCTGCGTTGCCATTTTAAAGTCACATTACAATGCAACGTCCCACTGGGAATATGCTCTGAATGGGATTTTGAGTAATGCCATTTTGTGATCTATTTCTGACTCATTCAGTGTTTACTTGCCTTGATGCAATCTGTCAGTAATGTACATTGCTCTAGCATATCGGATTGGTGAATGGCATAAAACTGAGGTGAAGTGAGAGCAGGATATTGGATAGTTATGATCGTAATTGGCTAAGATTAATTGAAATTTTGTATACATTTTTGCAATTACACCCATATTTAATTACTATGTGTAAATTCAACTTATTTTGTGTAATCATTCATAGTTTTCACGTAATCTTTGCATAATTTCACGCCAACTTTAGTGGTTAATAGCATAACTCCCAAACATGCTATTACCAAAATTGCTACATATGTTATGAGAATAATGGGTACAAGTCAGGGCTGGAACGCACTAGGATGCTTTTTTTGAGGGTTTAGGGAGCGCTTTAAATCTCTAGCGCTTTCCCGAAACGCTCTGCCAATGTAAGTAAATAACAAATCGCAGGACATGCAGTGTTTTGGAAGCATTTGTGCTTCAATATAAAGTATATAAGTGCTGGAAAATCGCTCCACATAGTGATTTTGTGTGCAATTTAAAACTATTGCAAACTGTAAAAATATAATTGAAAGGACTAATCAGAATTAAAATTGCTAATCGCAAATCGCTGGCAAACTGCTTACACTTATTAAAATCGCTACCAAAATTGCTCACAATTAAACGGATTTGCAATTTGGGTTCCAGGCCTCTAAAGAATTTTGCAAAAAGACCTTGTACCTTTGAGGAAATACCCAATTTTTAAAAAAGCAAAGGAAAAATGTTTTTTAAAATGACAAGAATGACAGTTTAGGGCCCATTTCTATTTTCACTTGCAAAATAATGCAATGCGATTTGATTGCAGCGCAGACACTTCTGGTTTACTTCCGGAAGTCCGGATGCGGCCGCCTGTAATTGCCTACGGGAATCGGGTGCGTGCTGTGAGAATCTGCAGCACTCATCCCATTCTTCTCCCGGGTCGCATCACATTGCAAAATTAGCAAGCAATAGAAACTGCTCAGTTGACTCGGATTAGTTTCAGTTCGGATGCGATGATTGCAATGGATCGCACTAATGGACAAGGACCCTTAAACATTTTTCCTTTGCGATTTTTTTTTTTTTAAAGCGATTTTCTTCAAAAGTGCTAGGTTAATGTTTTTTCGATTCTCCTTTATATTGTGGTAATTTTTGGTGACAATCACATATATGGGGGCTTTGCTATTTTGCTGAATTATGTGAAAATGATGCAAAATTACTGTTCCTGATTATGGCAGGCAAAATTATTTCCACCAAAATTTTGCATTACGATTTCACATCGTAATTGTGAATTTTTTGATGCAAAGATTACGACTATGCGTAATTTCTGTTCATCATCACTAGATGTGGTGGCTGACATGTTTACTTTTACAAAATGCACATTCCCTGGCTTTCCTGCCTGTAATACTTGAAACCATAGACCCTGAATGCAGATCAGATGTCTGACAAGATTAGCTGCATGCTTGTTTCAGGTGTGTGATTTAGACCCTACTGACCAGAAAGATCAGCAGGGTTGCCAGGCAACTGCTATTGTTTAAATGGAAATAAATATGGCAGCCCATATGAATCTCACACCTCTTAGTGTATTGGAGAATTTCAGTAGAAATGGAGTTTCCCATGTAGTATAAGGAGCTATCACTACAGTATTTAAATTCCAGTCAGATTTATTGGCTTGACATTAGGCTATAATTGACCTGTGTAGGGCTAGCATTGAAGTGCCCATACATCTAGCAATCTATGAGCAGATCGACCAAGAGACAGATCTCTCGCTGATCAGAGAGATCTGTTGACCACTCATACACCGCAGGCAGTTTCCAGTTGATTTCAGCATGAAATCTTCCAAAAACCGGCTTTCTCATTTCAGACATTTTCAAATAGTAGCAAAATACTGGCTCTATTTTGAGCACTGCGAGCAATATCATGAGAATGCGACAAAACCCCTAAGCTTTCCCCCTAATGTCCAATGTGCCCCCCCCCCCCCCGGTGCACTATACATAACCTGTCCATGGCTGCCGACTCCGGGCTCAGTCCAAGCGCCTCACATGGTTGCCGGAGTAATGTGGGTGCGTGTGGGATGTCGCACACATGGCCAAGTGTACGCCGGCAACCGCGTGGAGCACGTGTATGGATGGACAGAGCTTGGAGCCAACGGTGGCCATGGACAGGTGATGTATAGGGCACAAACGGGGGGGGGGGGGTACATATTGGACATTAGGGGAGAAAAAGTTGTGGCATCACAAGTCTGATTCTGGACCGATTTCAGCATGAAATTGATCTGGAATCGGCCTGTGATGCAAGGGCAGCTGACAGGTCTCTTTAATCTGATTCAGAGAGATCGGTCTCTTGGTCGAATCTGCCCATCACTAGATGTATGGCTACCTTAATTGGTTTCTACCAAAATTGACAATGTGCTTACACATGCACAATGACTGTTGCCCATAGGGATCTGGACTTGGATTGGGTAAGGGCTCAACTAGGGGCGATTAGCAGCATTTCCTCACTTGCAAATTCAGATCGGGACAGGGAAACGCCTACCTATTGAAATCATTAGGCTGTTTCTGAATTTCTGTGCAGGGGAGTTAGGAAGAAAAAAAGGCAGTCTGCAGCCAAATTTGCAATGTCCTTAAAATGAAATCACTACAAAACATAGTTAACACATTTATTAAATGTATTTTAAGGTTCACATGATATCAAAAATTCAAGATTTGTCAACAAACTGGTTGTTATGCCCGTTTTATGGTACATATCATTTCCCCCTACTTAGGATTTCCTGAACCTTCTCCTTTCACACTGCTTCCCACTACTACTGGATCCCTGTTCTTCCTGCCTAAATCCCTCTTATCTCTTTCTTCAGTCCTTGGCTACATCCCCCTCTTTGACTCAATCCTTTTGCTTCTCCCCTTATCCATGCTTGTTTCTCCCTCTATCTAGCTCCACCCTCCTCCACCCACCCTTTGGCTCCATCCTCCTCCACCCACCCTCTGGCTCCATCCTCCTCCACCTACTCTCTGGCTCCACCCTACTCCTCCTTGCTGGTTCCCTCCTTCACTTCCTCTGTGATTCTCTTTTCCACTACCTCTCTGTCTCCACCCCTCTTCTTCTCTCTGGCTCCACCCCCTTTCTCGCTGGCTCCATCTCTCTCCTTTCTTGCTCCATCCACTGCTGGGTTTCTGGGTTTCTTGTCCTTGCTCTTCTCCCTTTTGGCTTCTAATGCTTTCTTTAGCCTCTTGGGTTTCTTCAGGTGGAAACCATAAAGGCGACCACATTCTGAAGACTCCTGGGGTCTCCTGAGGAAAAGAAAATGAAAATTAGTTGAGGAAATCAAGAACAGGTTGAAGAAAATGTTTAACCTAGCATATTTCAGTTAAAATATCAAAAAGTGAACAGTTATGCATACTTAAAGAGGAACTCCAGTGAAAATAATGTAATAAAAAAAGTGCTTCATTTTTACAATAATTATGTATACATGATTTAGTCAGTGTTTGCTCATTGTAAAATCTTTCCTCTCCCAGATTCACATTCTGACTTGTATTACATGGTGACATTGTTACTGTGGGCAGATTATGGAGCTGTTTCTAGCTGGTCTGGCTTTAACAGACAGCTATTTCCTGTCTGAACATTGTTACATTGTGACAGTTTGCCCAGAGTACCGTACGGTACCAGAGCCTCTTGTGGGAGGGGTTTCAGCACAAAATCAGTCATACAGCGCCCCCTGATGGTCTGTTTGTGAAAATCATTATTTTTCTCATGTAAAAGTGGGTATCAGCTACTAATTGGGATAAAGTTCAATTCTTGGTCGGAGTTTCTCTTTAAAGAGGAACTCCAGTGAACATTTTACTGTCGGCAGGTGATGTAGCTGCTGCATGGTTTTTGGCAGTTGGAAACAGCTGTAAACAGCTATTTTCCACAATGCAACAAGGTTCACAGACAGGAAACTGCCAAAAGTTTGAACTTTTCTTGTGGGAGGGGTTTCACCACTATCAGTCATACAGCGCCACCCTGATGGTCTGTTTGTGAAAAGGAATAGATTTCTCATGTAAAAGGGGTATCAGCTACTGATTGGGATAAAGTTAAATTTTTGGTTGGAGTTTCTCTAACTCTTTCAGGTGTAACATAATGGGAACCAGTCCCAGATAGTCCTCAAATAACAACATGCCGGGTTGACCACCAACATTTGTATAGTGCTTTTTGGACTCCGAGCACTAGAGGCAGCCACTAGGGTGCACTCAGTAGGCAGTAGTGTTAGGGAGTCTTGCCCAAGAACTTCCTGAATAGGTACTGGCTTACTGAATAGGAAGAGCCAAGATTTGAACTCCTTATCAGGTGAAACTTGAAAAATTAGTATATTGTACAAAATACATTTATTTCAGTAATACAACTTAAAGGGAACCAGAGAGGATCAATAAAAGATTTTATACATACCTGGGGTATCCTCCAGCCCCATACGCATGGATCGGTCCCACGCCACCGTCCTCAGCTGCCTGGATCCGCCGGTACCGGGTCCCGTCATTACCGCCAGTCAGCTGGCGGATGCGGCCAATTCGCCGCATCACAGGGGGCTCCCTCTATACAGTTACGCGTGTGCCTGCCTACTGCGCAGCCGCATGCGTACGTGTATGGAGGGAGCCCCTGGGATGCGGACAATTGGCCGCGTCCGCCGGAAGTGACGGGCCCGGTATCGGCGGATCCAGGAAGCGGAGGATGGCGGCGTGGGAGCGATCCAGGCTTATGGGGCTGGAAGAAGCCCCAGGTATGTATAAAATCTTTTTATATTTTAACTAATCATTCCTCTCTGGTTCCCTTTTAAGAGATGAAACTAATATGAAATAGACTCATTACATGAAAAGCGAGATATTCCAAGCCTTTGTTACAATTTTTGATGATTATGGTTTAGTTTGAGAACCTCCTTCTCAGACCATTAGAAAATTGTGAAAAGATTCAATATTCTCTGCTCAGTGTCACTCTGATCAGCTAATTAATCCAAAACACCTACAAAGGGTTCCTATGTCCTAGATTAGTTTCACCTTTTTAGGTTGAATTTCTGAAATAAATGGACTTTTACACAATATGCTAATTTTGAGTTTCACCTGTATGTCACTGAAGCGGAAAAAAATTGATATACTTTTTGTGTAGTACAGCTAAGAAATAAAACATTAATAGCAGAGACATTAGTCGAATGTTTCCAGTACAGGAAGAGTTAAACTCTAGTTATCTATACAAAAGAGCCATTGAACTCCGAGTTTTTTAAAGTCGCAGAAAGCTCGGTCTTCTAAAGCTTATCTCAACTGTCATTGCATTTTCTTTTTCTCTGCAGAGGGTTCAAAAGTTTACTGGCCTGCTTTGTAAAATTTAGAATGCTGAGTAGTGTGTAAACTGCAAATATTAGAGAATGATGCGATTTTAATAAAATACCTAAATAACTGAAAATAAAAGCCAGCTACGCATGATCAGGGATGGTGCCAGCTCTTGTTACCAATTTGTGGATGAGAGTTTAAACATTGATTTCTGTTTATCTTTAGTGAAGAGATTTCTGCTCAGTTCCTAAATGAATAATCTCTGAGCAGTGCAGAAGCCCTTGTTAATTTTAAAACACGTGGGGTGAAGCAGTGATTGGCAGCAGACTTTCACACTTACATCCAACATGATTTGGTAGATCAGCTGGTCTAACGTGACTGACTTGTCAAATATCACAATTGTATTTGCGGTATAGAGTATTTTGTAAAAAATACAAATAAAATAAATTCAGTGGAGACTTTATGGACAATTTAAAAAAAATTTGAATTGTGTAACTTTCTGAAGGATTGAGCATTCTTCCCTGGATTCCCACTAACTGTAGGCAAAATTTTCTTGCATTCTTCTAGTGATAAAATACTTAGATGTGTGCAGTATGAATTATACATTTTCTTACCCGAGTATCAGGCACCACAGTGGGAGTCCAACAGAGACCATCTTTAGTGGAGATCCAAGAAGCCTCTGGGAGGCAGGCAGAGTTTTCGGGACCCACAGTTCGAATAGTGGGAGAAAATGTGGCCACGGTGAAGGGGGTGCAATCTTCTCCCAGCCTGATAATAGTAAACACAACCTTGCATTAAAAAACAAAATATTGTAAAAATTATATAAAATTATTAGTTGCTAAGGTCACACCATCCATGGTGATGCTTGGGACCTTTCATCTTCTTCTTTATATCACAATGGTACATGCTCTTATTCTTAATGTATAGAGTATTTTCATCAGTGTTCAGCTTAGACCCACAACCCCTGCATCCTCACTATTGTTATTGTGTATTACCACCTCTGATTTGTTTTTACTTTTTCTAGATCAATACATATACATTTTACACACATGGGAATCTGCATTCAGTTCATTTGTTATATATTTCTACAATAGTCTGTTATCCGGCACCGACTGGCATCGGCTGATGCTGGGTAAGTGTGCTTTCGACTCAATGTTAAAAAAACAGGTTCTAACTCTTCACTACATTATCCAAAACATTTTTAGGGTTAGAGAGAATTTACTTTAATATTGCAGTTATGTAGGTCATGACCCATAAAATAAGACAGAAGCTAAGCCCCTACCAATCCCTAATGTTTAGTGTTTAGTAGAATATGGTCAATGGTTTATTTGGCCCACATACTATTATGTATCCTGACTGGTAGAAGGTAAGGGATACTCACCGACTGAAGACTGTATATGGGTCAATCCAGATTACGATGGGCTCTGGCAATGCCAAATCATCATACCGGAGTCCACTGTAAGCACAGGCCTCCAGAATGCTGACATCTTTATAGCACTCATTACTGGTCCTGCATCTGAAAGACAACATAAAGACTGTTAGATATAATATAATGAACAGAAATTTGAATTAAAAAAATCAGGCGTTAGAAGTAGGATTAAGCAAGATATGACATAGTAGCATAAATAATGTAACTGTCATAAGGCTAGGTGGTCAGTTGCATAATGCACACGTGTTATGACTGAACTACAATGGAGACTGGACATAAACTGGTTCAATGCATATAAATGGCAAACCATGGGGCCTTTCTGATGCTTTGGAATGCTGCATTTTATCAATTTAAATGTGGAGCTCTGGCTAAAAAGTTAGTTTGGAAAAGAGTGGAGAAGTTTTAGAACCGGTGTCTTTTTCACAAGGGTCTGAGGAAATATCCATAGTAGATATAGACCCTACTAAAAACCCAGAGGAGGTTCTCAGCCACCTCCCAGTCTAAATCCCCATACACAGAGGTATCTCTTGTCGCCCTGCAGGGATCAGAACATGATCTCTTGGGCGACAGAGCCAACGCTAAACAGACAACTCAACAGCCTTGTGGCTAACCTGTCTGTTATGTTGGGGGAGGGAGAACAAGCAGTGTGCAACAGAGTGGGTAGAACACTGCAGTCATTAAGTACTCTGGTTTCATGATCACTAAAGATCAAGATTGCTGGATTTTTAGCAGACGTCAAGCGGCCACTGTGCACACACTGGTTTAACTCTCAGCCACGACATTCTTTATCGTCCACCATGGCTGTGTTCAGACCAATGTGTTTACAGTATGTAGACTAAAGCGAAAATATTTTTTTGTTTGCAATTATACTTTGTCAATGTCTCCTAAGCAGGGATTGTGCAAGACTGGGGGAATACATGGACAGGAAGTCCCAAAAGGTGGATTTGTTCCGGCTTTGTATATGAGCATTCAAACACGAGTGAAAAGATACGCTCATCACACGCTATGAAGGAAAGGCAGAATACATACTTCTAGCTACGTACTTTGCAATAGCAAGTGTGCAAAAGATCTTAGCCCATATGCAATTAACTTTTTCTACTAGGTGATTTTTTTTAAACTTGCCGAAGAAAAAATGCATTTTAAGCCATCAGAAAAAATACTGAAAATTGACAATACTTTTTTCACTGAAAATTTACAATACTGTTTCAGCTACTTTTCTGAGCTTTTTCAGTTCAAAGGTGCCACAGTTATTTTAAACAGATGAAAAACCTACTTTTGTAATTTTAGAGTGTTGAAAAGTTATCTTAAACCAAGAATTAAGTTATCTCCTAGGAAAAATGTTCAACTAAATGTCTAATCAGAAGTTCTCAGCTCAATATGAGTAAAACAAATCTGAACAAAATCTTCCAAGCAACTTGTAAAAATAACATCAATTATTTGGGACAGTCCAGTATAAGAGTCTGCCTTACAGAGTGACTTACCTATAGGCCTGGTCCTGCAGTGGGTTTTCCGGGTACCAGTGGCCCATGAATTTTTCGCTCAATATTTCGGCCAGTTTTTCTCCAAACTTTTTCAGAGGCAGGATCCAGCTCCTGAAGCCTATTTCCTATGGACTTCAAAAATTCCACAGTGGCCACAACTTCGTCTTTCATGGCCAGTGGAATGTTTGTATAGGCCTCCATTCCTAGAAGGACAAAAACGTTGTGATTTTTTTCTTTTCACCTCTGCATTGAAATAGGTAGTCAGAAGCATTTTCTTTATGAAGGTTTTGTTTCTCAAAATAGATTTTGCAACTCTATTTTCCAATAGAACAACCTTTTTTACCCCCCTCCAACAAAACAAAAAACCAACAGGCCAATACTTCCATTTTGCAGGAATTACACCTGTTGGACTTACTAGAAAAATAGATTTTTATCAGGAAATGGTCTTCCAGAAAAAGTTGATAAAACTTGGGGTATGTCTAGACACAAACCTCACTAGTGCAGACATGAGAAATGCAAACATTGACTGGATTGATTTTAAAATGATCTATCCTCACCTGGGTAATATCGAATAAAGCAAAGACTGCTAAACAGTCATACATTAGTGGGTGAGGTAGTTACATAGAGGTTCTACTGATCAGTCTGGGTTTATTATCCTTGCAGGTGTCTACAGAAGGATGCAACTGCTACATTCCAAATATTTCAGAAATTCAAGTAATTATGCTGGCCTTACCTTAGTAATGGTAGATTGGTAGTAGATTAGTAGTGTAGAAGGCTCTGTCCTCTTCTCCTAGAGATGGAACTCGTGTCAGATCCACTCGGTGGTCAGGTGTGATTGTCTCCAGTTTGGGATCTGCCTTTTTATAGACAGCAGCTCTAACAAGAGGCGTGGTCTACCTCATTGACCACTCCATTCAGGTAACTTCTTGAAATGTAAATGGCTGATTTACATAACACAGCACCATTTCACAAACGCCCTGCACATTCCTCACTCCTAGTCTTGTTACAAGGATATTTATATGCCACATCAAATTATATAATATTTAGTATATGTATTGGTACAGTGAAACTTTGATTTGCAAGCATAATCTGATCCAGAAACATGCTTGTAATCCAAAACAATGTTGCTTGCAACATCAAATTCTATTTTTGATTTTAAAAAATGTGCAAAAATACTTTATTTTTGAAATATGGTCAAAACAATTTTTTTCTTTGATGCGAGAATTTGAAAAAAATACTTTATTTTTGCAGCGGAAATTAGTGAAAATCACATTTTTAGCATACATTTTAGGAAAAGGCGCAAAATCACACTTATTCCAAATTATTTTTGCTGCAATTTTCCCTCGTTAAATTTTACATTTTCGTGACAAGAATATCAGCATTTTCGCTCATCACTGGTCCAAAGCACTCTTATATCAAAGCAAATTTCTCCATAAAAATGAAAAGAAACTTAGATAACACTTTCCACAATTAAAAACATTTATAGAAAAATATCTAATACAACGTACTGTATAAAGTAAAGTTATACAGTAAAACACATGAACTTGAACTTTACTTTTAAAGAGTTGTGGCTGTTGGAAATGAGAAGATGGTTATTGCGTAGGACGGCTTTCGCTATAAATAACAAACATTGCTATATGTCGGGTCACCCCAATCTATTTCTTTCTGTGTGGCTTTAAAGAAACTTATCCAATTGCCTACTTTTGAAGATTTGGTGGAAATGTGACATTACTCAGTCACTGCACTTGGATTGAGTACAATCCTGTAGGATCAAAGAGAATCATAGGCTCAGCTGTAATGTAACACGCGTACAAGTGAAACTTGGAAAATTACCATATTGTACAAAAGTCCATTTGTTTCAGTAATTCAACTTAAAAGGTGGAACTGCATATGTACTGTGCTTGTACATGGTCAAAATGTTATTTTGTGCCTCACCTCTTCTCTGGAATGCCCTTCCACAACACATCCGCCACTCTCCCACCTTTGAAATCTTTAAACGCTCCCTCAAAACCCACCTTTTCTGCATATTCTCTAGCTTAGGCCATGCACCCACTAAATAACCTAATTACTCACTGCCTGTACATATACTGTATACTTTCCCACCTCTTGTTTCCACCCCATTCCTTTAGATTGTAAGCTCGCAAGGGCAGAGCTCTCACCCTTTTGTGTCATGGACTGTTACTAATTTAATTGCTTGCACACTGTTAGACATTTATACATTTTAGTCATCATGTTAAATCAAATTGTAATCAGCAGTGCTGTATCTTGTATCAGTGTTCATATTTGATGTATATCATTGTCTGTATCATTATGTATCCCTTGTTTGTTTTTTCTTACATTGTACAGCGCCACGGAATATGTTGGCGCTTTATAAATAAATAATAATTGTCCTGCACAGGGCTTGTAGATCAACTTAGGCCTGGGTAACATTGGCCTAAGAAACAGAACACTTACCAGACTGTAACGGACGAGAATGGATGAGAACGGATCCCATGTTAACCAAAGGATCCATTCACATTGGTCGGTTTGATCGGTTCCGTTTGGTCTGTTCCACTGCACAACACCGCGAGTTTGGGTCTGCATGATTTTTTTTTCCCTGGATTGACTGGTGCGTTGCGTTGACCACGTTAACAGAACAGAGGGTCACGGATAGAAAACTGATGCCATTTAAAGCTCATCCATTTCAGGGATCCGTTTTTAGGCCCAGTGCACACCAAAAACCTCTAGCAGATCTGCAAAACGCTAGAGGTTATGGAAGCAGATTTTGAGAGCTATTTCTAGGCATGTTTAGAGAGATTTTCTAAACATGCCTAGCGTTTTTTGGAGCGTTTTTGTGTAGCAGATTTCATATATTGTTACAGTAAAGCTGTTACTGAACAGCTTCTGTAACAAAGCTTGAAAAACCGCTCTGATCTAGCATTTTTCAGAGCAGTTTTCCACTTTCCTATACTTTAACATTAAGGTAGAAACTCATCTGCAAACCACAAATGTTGCGGGCCACGTTTGCGGTTTGCTAAAAACCTCAAACCGCTGGTGTGCAGCATCCCATCGAGATACATTAGCCAAGCGTTTTCACAAGCGGCAGCAGTTTTGAAAACGCTACCAAAAACGCTTGGTGCGCACCAGCCCAGACATGGATCAGTTTTCCATCTGAGCCAGTGTGAACCAGTGGGTTTTCTTTTACATTTTTAAGGATTTGATGGTAAAGTGAACCTGAAGCTAAAATGAATTGTATGTGTAGTACGGATAATAATTCGAATATTAGTATATCAGTAGTATTTTTATTTTCAGTTTTTTATACCTTTTTTTTTTTGTTTTCAAGATTGCATCAGACTGTCACTACTGATACTGATACGGATACAAAATAGCAACCCTTAATATAAATATGAAGTAATGGACAGGATCTCAATCATCCATTGATCATAAAGAGACCACAAAATATAACAGATGTAATTTTTGAACAAGTAGTGAGATGGAGATTGGTCAGCTTGGCATATTTTATTACAATATATACAAATCTGCCACAGTAAGGCCTAGTGCACACCAAAAATTGTTAAGCTTAATTGCAAACGCTAGAGTTTTTGAAGCAATTTTCCTAAGCGATTCTCAGCCTTTGCCTACTGATTTTGATTCAGTTTCAAGCGATTTCAGGCCCTTCGGGCCTATACACACTGAAAAACGCAAAAATACAGTGCAATGCGATTTGCGTTTTAATCAAATTTTTACCTGTAATTTTCGTTCGCTTGTGATGCGCTTGCGATTTTGGTGAGGCTGTTTTCCAGGTTTCCTGATGGTTTACCTAAAAGAGAATCACATTATTGCATTTTTTTCAAATGCAGTGCTTAAAAAGCGCAGCAGTCACTGTGATTGCGTTTTTCTAAACTCATTGCATCTGTGTACAGGTCATCACGATTTCCATGATTTTTCAAAAGACCTTGCGATTTTATAAAATGCATGCAATTTTAAAAACACAATGCAAACACAGCAGTGTGTACAGGCCCTTATGCTAGGTACACACAATGTAATTTTTTGACAGATTTACTTCAGATCGATTTTTTTTTCCAACATGTCAGACATGATTTCCTATCAATCTTTTTTTTTTTTTCATAGAAGTAAACGGAAAATCAATAAAATCTGTCGGAAACCAGATCGAACACGTTGGAAATTGATCTGACCGTAAATGTCAGAAAATTGCATTGTGTACCTAGCATAAAAAAAATCTAAAATACTAGTCTGTCCCTATGTTCTCTATTGTAATTCAGTAGTTGTACTCAGTGTATTGGCCACACTCAACAGATTAGCTAATGAATAGATATTTACCCAGTCAGGAAAATACCAATTTAATCTGTTTCCGCTTCTGATTTCTCATGTTTACCGTATATGTGGAGTAGACTTTACTCAGTGCAGCCTCCACCCTGCATAGAAATGAGCAAGTACCACCAGCAGGCCCAGCATGTGTTTATATGCAGATATCACATAAATAAGTTTAACAAAAAAATAAATAAGTTCACGGCTTTCCAATAACCCTGCTGGAAGACAATGTAGCTGGCTGTGTTTATACAACAGGAGGCCAACAGGTATCCACCAAAATTAAACAGTAGCATAATAGACCAGACACAATAATACAATACTATGCATTGCAATACAATGCAAAAGACAATGCCGGTATCAGTGTGCTCTATGGAGAGGTGCTGGTCTGGATTCATAAAGATACTGAGCAAACATTCAGGTCACATTCACAGTGGGATGTTATTGTCCTGCGTTATAAAGTCATTATAACGCAGTTTAACGCACTGTAATGTTAGTCTATGCGACATTCACAGTGCAACGTTAATGTAGTGTTGTAAATGTTGCATTATGGTAACTCACTGCTTGCAGTGTTACTTCTAAACACAGACTTTAACACATACAGAGAGGCATACTTTTCATCGCCTGTATGCTCCACTGTATGTACTGTATGTACTGTATGTCACGGTAACAAAACGTTAATGTGCGTTCGTTTTGTGTTGGGTTGTAATGCTGCATTGCCATTTTAAAGTCACATTACAATGCAATGTCCCACTGTGAATATGCCCTGAATGGGATTTTATGAGTAATGCCTTTTTCTGATCTATTTCTGACTCAATAAGTGTTTACTCGCCTTGATGCAATCTGTCAGTAATGTACATTGCTCTAGCATATTGGATTGGTGAATGGCATAAAACTGAGGAAGTGAGAGCGGGATATTGGATATTGATGATCGTAATTGGCTAAGATTAATTGAAATTTTGTATACATTTTTGCAATTACACCCATACAAAATTACTATGTGTAAATTCAACTGATTTTGTGTAATCATTCATAGTTTTCACGTAATTTTTTGCGTAATTTCACGCCAACTTTAGCGGTTAATAGCAAAACTCCCAAACATGCTGCTATCTGCAAAAAAATCGCTACATATGTTATGAGACTAATAGGTACAAGTCAGGGCTGGAACGCACTAGGATGCTTTTTTTGAGGGTTTAGGGAGCGCTTTAAATCTCTAGCGCTTTCCCTAAACGCTCTGCCAATGTAAGTAAAGGTAACAAATTCCACAGTAGCAATTGCGATTAGCAAAATCGCAGGACATGCAGCATTTTGGAAGCGTTTGTGCTTCAATGTAAAGTATATAAGTGCTGGCAAATCGCTCCACATAGTGAGATTTGTGTGCAATTTAAAAGTATTGCAAACTGTAAAAATATAATAAATTGAAAGGACTAATCAGAATTAAAATTGCTAATGGCAAATCGCTGGCAAACAGCTTACACTTATTAAAATCGCTACCAAAATTGCTCATGAAATCGCTTACAAAAACAATTAAATGGATTTGCAATTTTTGTAGTGGGTTTAAGGCCTCAAAAGAATTTTGCAAAAATACCTTGTACCTTTTTGAGGAAATCCCTTTTTTAAAAATGCAAAGAAAATGTTTTTTAAACTCATAAGAATGAAAGTTTAGGGCCCATTTCTATTTTCACTTGCAAAATATTGCAATGGGATGATCCTGATTGCGGCGCAGACACTTCTGGTTTACTTCCGGAAGTCCGGATGCGGCCATCTGTAATTGCCTACGGGAATCGGGTGCGTGCTGTGAGAATCTGCAGCACTCATCCAATTCTTCTCCCGGGTCGCATCACATTGCAAAATCAGCAAGCAATAGAAACTGCTCAGTTGACTTGGATTAGTTTCAGTTCGGGTGTGATCTGATGCGATGATTGCATCGGATCGCGCTAATGGACAAGGACCCTTAAACATATTTTCCTTTTGCGATTTTTAAAAGCCATTTCTTCAAAAGTGCAAGGTTAATGTTTTTTCAATTCTCCTTTATATTATGTGGCAATTTTGGTGACAATCTCATATATGGGGGCTTTGCTATTTTGCTGAATTATGTGAAAATGATGCAAAATTTCTGTTCCTGATTATGGCAGACAAAATTATGATTTCCGCCAAAATTTTGCATTAAGATTTTGCATCGTAATTGCAAATTTTTCTATGCAAAGTTACGACTATGTAATTTCTGCTCATCACTAGATGTGGAGGCTGACATGTTTGTTTACTTTTACAAAATGCACATTCCCTGGCTTTCCTGCCTGTAATACTTGAAACCATAGACCCAGAATGCAGATCAGATGTCTGACAAGATTAGCTGCATGCATGTTTCAGGTGTGCGATTTTAGAACCTACTGACCAGAAAGACCAGCAGGGTTTCCAGGCAACTGCTATTGTTTTAAAATGAAATAAATATGGCCGCTTCCATGGATTTCACACCTCTGGGTCCTTTTTTTTTTTTTTTTTTTCTGTTTTGGTGAATTTCAGTAGAAATGGAGTTTCCCATGTAGTATAAGGAGCTATCACTACATTATTTAAATTCCGCTCAGATTGATCAGCTTGACATTAGGCTATAATTGACCTGTTTAGGGCTAGTATTGAGGTGCCCATACATCTAGCGATCTATGAGCGGATCGACCAATAGACAGATCTCTCGCTGATCGAATCTGATCATAGAGATCTGTTGACCAATCATACACTGCAGGTAGTTTCCCATTGATTGCTGCATGAAATCTCCCAGAAACCAGCTTTCTCATTTCAGACATATTCAAATAGTAGCAAAATACTGGCTTGGAAGTAAGACATTTGAAAGTTATGTACAATTTATTTTGAGCACTGCGAGCAATATAAGGATGAGGGAATGCGACAACCCCTAATGCTACTCCCTAATGTCCAATGTGTGCCCCCGCCCCCCGGTGCACTATACATAACCTTCCATGGCTGCCAACTCCGGGCTCAGTCCATACAAGCGCCTCACATGGTTGCCGGAGTAATGTGGGTGCGTGTGGGATGTCACACACATGGCCAAGTGTACGCCGGCAACAGCGTGAAGCACATGTATGGATGGAGGACAGAGCTTGGAGCCAATGGTGGCCATGGACAGGTGATGTATAGGGCACTAACAGGGGGGGGGGGGGGACAAATTGGACATTAGGGGAGAAAATTTGATGTGGCATCACAAGTCTGATTCTGGACCGATTTCAGCATGAAATTGATCTGGAATCTGCCTGTGGTGCAAGGGCAGCTGACAGATCTCTCTAATCTGATTTGATCAGAGAGATCTGTCTCTTGGTCGAATCTGCCCATCACTAGATGTATGGCTACCTTAATTGGTTTCTACCAAAATTGACAATGTGCTCACACATGTACAATGACTGTTGCCCATAGGGATCTGGACTTAGATTGGGTAAGGGCTCAACTAGGGGCGATTAGCAGCATTTCCTCACATGCAAATTCAGATCGGGACAGGGAAATACTACCTATTGAAATCAATAAGCTGTTTCTTAATTCCTGTGCAGGGGAGTTAAAGTCTGCAGCAACATTTGCAATGTCCTTAATATGAAATAACTACAAAACATAGTTAACACATTTATTAAATATATTTAAGGTTAACATAACAAATTCAAGATTTGTCAAACTGGTTATGCCCGTTTTATGGTACATCTCATTTCCCCCTACTTAGGATTTCCTGAACCTCCTCCTTTCACACTGCTTCCCACTACTACTGGATCCCTGTTCTTCATGTTTGATTCCCTCTTCTATCTCTCATTCTTCAGTCCTTGGCTACATCCCCCTTCTCTTTGACTCAATCCTTTTGCTTCTCCCCTGCTCCATGCTTGTTTCTCTTTCTATCTAGCTCCATCCTCCTCCACCCACCCTCTGGCTCCATCCTCCTCCACCTACTCTCTGGCTCCACCCTACTCCTCCTCGCTGATTCCCTCCTTCGCCTCTTCCTCTGTGATTCTCTTTTCCACTACCTCTCTGTCTCCACCCCTCTTCTTCTTCTCTCTGGCTCCACCCCCTTTCTCGCTGGCTCCATCTCTCTCCTTTCTTGCTCCATCCACTGCTGGGTTTCTGGGTTTCTTGTCCTTGCTCTTCTCCCTTTTGGCTTCTAACGCTTTCTTTTGCCTCTTGGGTTTCTTCAGGTGGAAACCATAAAGGTGACCACATTCTGAAGACTCCTGGGGTCTCCTGAGTAAAAGAAAATGAAAATTAGTTGAGGAAATCAAGAACAGGTTGAAGAAAATGTTTAACCTAGCATATTTCAGTTAAAATATCAAAAAGTGAACAGGGAACAGTTATGTATACGTAACTCTTTCAGGTGTAACACATATAATGGGATACAGTCCCAGATAGTCCTCAAATAACATGCCGGGACAACCACCTGCACCTCAGTCATACAGAAGTCATGGCAATATGATTCCAACATTTGTATAGTGCTTTTTGGACTGAGCACTAGAGGCAGCCACTAGGGTGCACTCAGTAGGCAGTAGTGTTAGGGAGCCCAAGAACTTCCTGAATAGGTACTGGCTTACCAAATAGGAAGAGCCAAGATTTGAAATCCTTATCAGGTGAAATGTGAAAAATTTGTATCGTACAAAATACATTTTTCAGTAATACAACTTAAGAGGTGAAACTAATATGAAATACTCATTACATTACAATTTTGATTATGGTTTAGTTTGAGAACCTCATTCTCAGACCATTAGAAAATTGTGAAAAGATTCAATATTCTCTGCTCAGTGTCACTCTGATCAGCTAATTAACCGAAAACACCTACAAAGGGTTCCTATTTCATAGATTAGTTTCACCTTTTAGGTTGAATTTCTGAAATAAATGGATTTTTACACAATATTCTAATTTTGAGTTTCACCTGTGTCACTGAAGTGGAAAAAAAATGATATAATTTGTGTAGTACAGCTAAGAAATAAAACATTAAGAGCAGAGACATAAGTCGAATGTTTCCAGTACAGGAAGAGTTAAACTCGTTATCTAAGCAAAAGAGCCATTGAGCTCCACGAGTTTCAAAGTCGCAGAGAGCTCTGTCTTCTGAAGCTTATCTGAACTGTCAGTCATTGTATTTTCTTTTTCTCTGCAGAGGGTTGAAAAGTTCATTGGCCTGCTCTGTGAAATCATTTAGAATGCTGAGTAGTGTGTAAACTGCAAATATTAGAGAATTATGCGATTTTTTTTTTTTTTTTTTTTTTTTTTTTTTAATAAAAAAACCTATATAACTGAAAATAAAAATGAGAATATTTTCGTTCTAGTAATTGTCCACAGTACACAACCAATTCATTATAATTTTTTTTCCACTTCAGTGTCTATTATACTAGCCAGCTACGCATGATCAGGGATGGTGCCAGCTCTTGTTACCAATTGTGGATGAGAGTTTAAACCATGATTTCTGTTAATATCTTTAGTGAAGAGATTTCTGCTCAGTTCCTAAATGAATAATATCTGAGCAGTGCAGAAGCCCTTGTTAATTTTAAAACACGTGTGGTGAAGCAGTGATTGGCAGCAGACATTTACACTTCCATCCAACATGATTTGGTAGATCAGCTGGTCTAACGTGACTGACTTGTCAAAAAATATCACAATTGCATTTGCAGTATAGAGTATTTTGTAAATAATGAAAAAATAAATTCAGTGGAGACTTTATGGACCATATTTAAAATACATTCTTTGGATTGTAACTTTCTGAAAGATTGAGCATTCTTCCCTGGATTCCCACTAACTGTAGGCAAAAATAATTTTAGTTCCATATAAGTTGCCTTAAAATGACTTACATTCTTCTAGTGATAAAATACTCTTAGATGTGTGCAGTATGAATTATACATTTTCTTACCCGAGTATCAGGCACCACAGTGGGAGTCCACCAGAGACCATCTTTAGTGGTGATCCAGGAAGCCTCTGGGAGGCAGGCAGGGTTTTCAGGACCCACAGTTAGAATAGTGGGAGAAAATGTGGCCACGGTGAAGGGGGTGCAATCTTCTCCCAGCCTGATAATAGTAAACACAACCTTGCATTAAAAAACAAAATATTGAAAAAATTGTATAAAATCTAGTTGCTAAGGTCACACCATCCATGGTCAGTGCTTGGGACCTTTCATCTTCTTTATCACAATGGTACATGCTCTTATTCTTAATGTATAGAGTATTTTCACCAGTGTTCATCTTAGACCCACAACCCCTGCATCTTCACTATTGTTATTGTGTATTACCACCTCTGATTTGTTTTTTTTACTTTTTCTAGATCTATACATATACATTTTACACGCATGGGAATCTGCATTCAGTTCCTTTGTTATATATTACTACAGTAGTATGTTATCCGACAGCGACTGGGATCGACTGATGCTGGTTAAGTGTGCTTTCGACTCAATGTTAAAAAAACAGGTTCTAACCTTTCACTACATTATCCAAAACATTTTTAGGACTAGAGAGAATTTTACTTTAATATTGCAGTTATGTAGGTCATGACCCATAAAATAAGACAGAAGCTAAGCCCCTACCAATCCCTAATGTTTAGTAGAATATGGTCAATGTTTTTTTGGGCCCACATACTATGTATCCTGACTGGTAGAAGGTAAGGGATACTCACCGACTGAAGACTGTATATGGGTCAATCCAGATTACCATGGGCTCTGGCAATGCCAAATCCTCATACCGGAGTCCACTGTAAGCACAGGCCTCCAGAATGCTGACATCTTTATAGCACTCATTACTGGTCATGCATCTGAAAAACAACATAAAGACTGTTAGATATAATATATACAATAGAAATTTGAATAAAAAAAAAATAAACGAGTTAGAAGTAGGATTAGTCAAGATATGACATAGTAGCATAAATAATGTAACTGTCATAAGGCTAGGTGGTCAGTTGCATAATGCACACGTTGTGTTATGACTGAACTACAATGGAGACTGGACATAAACTGGTTTAATGCATATAAGTCGTATCAACATAGCAGAGAGAATAATCCATCAGGCACTACATGCAGAGGTTAAATCTTATCTTACATTTATTGCTATGTTGATACGATTGATGTTTACTTCAGCATCCTGAGCACACAGAAGGTTAATACTCTAATCCTTCTATGCCTGAAAGTCCTCTCCATATTCTTCCCAAGACCGCAGTGGCAGTCTTTATTTTTTTTTTTTACTTAATGCATATAAATATTTGGCAGAGCATGGGGCCTTTCTGATGCTTTGGAATGCTGCATTTTATCCATTAACTTAAATGTGGAGCTCTGGCTAAAAAGTTAGTTTGGAAAAGAGTGGAGAAGGTTTAGAACCTGTCCTTTTTCACAAGGGTCTGGGGAAATATCCATAGTAGATATAGACCCTACTAAAAACCCAGAGGAGGTTCTCAGCCACCCTCACACTGTCTAAATCCTCATACACAGAGATATCTCTTGTCGCCCGGCAGGGATCAGAACATGATCTCTTGGGCGACAGTAGAGCCAAAGCTATACAGACACCTCAACAGCCTCGTGGCTAACATGTCTGTTATGTTGGGGGAGGGAGAACAAGCAGTGTGCAACAGTGGGGAGAACAGTTCAGTCATTAATTACTCGGGTATCATGATCGCTAAAGATCAATATTACTGGATCTTTAGCAGACGTCAAGCAGCCACTGTGCACACACTGGTTTAACTCTCAGCCACGACATTCTTTATCGTCCACCATGGCTGTGTTCAGACCAATGTGTTTACAGTATGTAGACTAAAACGAAAATATTTTTTTTGTTTGCAATTATACTTTGTCAATGTCTCCTAAGCAGGGATTGTGCAAGACTGGGGGAATACATGGAGAGGAAGTCCCAAAAGGGATTTGTTCCGGCTTTGTATACGAGCATTCAAACACGAGTGAAAAGATACGCTCATCACAAGCTATGAAGGAAAGGCAGAATACATACTTCTAGCTACGTACTTTGCAATAGCAAGTGTGCAAAAGATCTTAGCCCATATGCAATTAACTTTTTCTCCTAGGTGATATTTTTTAAACTTATCAAAAAAAGCCTTTTAAGCAACCAGAAAAAATACTGCAAATTGACCATACTTTTTCAGCAACTTTTCTGAGCTTTTTCAGTTCAAAAGTGTCAGTTATTTTAAACAGATGAAAAACCTACTTTTTGTAATTTTAGAGTGCTGAAAGGTAATCTTAAACTAATAATGAAAAATTATCTCCTAGGAAAAATGTCCAACTAAATGTTTAATCAGAAGTTCTCCGCTCCAATATGAGTAAAACAAATCTGAACAACATCTTCCAAGCAACTTGTAAAAATAACATTTGGGACAGTCCAGTATAAGCGTCTGCCTTACAGCGTGACGTACCTATAGGCCTGGTCCTGCAGTGGGTTTTCCGGGTACCAGTGGCCCTGGAATTTTTCGCTCAATATTTCGGCCAGTCTTTCTCCAAACTTTTTCACGGAGGCAGGATTCAGCTCCTGAAGCCTATTTCCTACAGACTTCAAAAATTCCACAGTGGCCACAACTTCGTCTTTCATGGCCAGTGGAATGTTTGTATAAGCCTCCATTTTCCTAGAAGGACACAAAAACACATTGTGAATTTTCATTTCACATCTGATTTTAAATTTGGTAGTCAGAAGCATTTTCTTTATGAAGGTTTTGTTTCTCCAAAATAGATTTTGCAACTCAGTTTTCCAATAGGACAACATTTTTCACGCCCTCCAACAAGACAAAAACGAAAAACCAACAGCCCAATATTTCCATTTTGCAGGAATTACACCTCTTGGACTTACTAGAATGTCTAATAACCGGAAAGTGGTATGAGTATTATGAGTGGCAATTCCTACAAATCATTATAGAATTATCTGCAGTAAGCAGTATAATACAAAACCATTGCAGTTATAACTTTTTTCTTTTAGTCAAACTAAAAGATGGCACTCAAAAATAAAGAAATATTGTTTAAAATTAAAAGCATACTATAAAGTATTTTTAAGCAATAACTACAAACGCCAAATCACAACCTACATATAAAAACAGATGAACAATGAGGAATGACTACAGCATTATTTGGGAAGTAAAACAATTCACACATTCACTGAAGTAATGTACATGGATCACTGACAGTCACAGGCGTTGAGGACTCTCACTGTTTCCCAACGGTCTTTCTACAAATAAGATTAATCAGGAAATTCTTCCAGAAAAATTGTTTATAAAACTTTGGGTATGTCAGACACAAACCTCATTAGTGCAGACATCATGAGAGATGGAAACATTGGATTGATTTTTAAAATTATCCTCACCTGGGTAATATCTAATAAAGCCAAGACTGCTAAACAGTCATGAATTAGTGGGTGAGATAGTTGCATTGAAGGTTCTACTGATCAGTCTGGGTTTATTATCCTTGCAGGTGTCTACAGAAGGATGCAATCACAACTGCTACGTTCCAAATATTTCAGAAATTGAAGTATTTTTGCTGGCCTTACCTTAGTAATGGTAGATTGGTAGTAGATTAATAGTGTAGATGGCTCTGTCCTCTCCTCCTAGAGATGGAACTCGTGTTGGGTCCACTCGGTGGTCAGGTGTGATTTTTGTCTCCAGTTTGGGATCTGCCTTTTATACACAGCAGCTCTAATAAGAGGCGTGGTCTACCTCATTGACCACTCCATTCAGGTAACTTCTTGAAATGTAAATGGATGATTTACATAACACAGCACCATTTCACAAACGCCCTGCACAGTCCTCTCCCCTAGTTTTGTTACAATGATATTTATATACCACGTCAAATTATCTAATATTTAGTATATGTATTGGTACAGTGAAACTTTGATTTGCAAGCATAATCTGTTCCAGAGACATGCTTGGAATCCTAAGCAGTATTGCTTGCATCATCAAATTCTATTTTTGATTTCAAGAAAATATGTGCGAAAATACTTTATTTTTGAAATATGGTCAAAGAAAATGAATTTTTCTTTCCGATGCAAGGATTTGAGAAAATACATTTTTTTGCAGCATAAATTCTAGGAAAATGCTCACAATCTCACTTATTACAAAATTATTTTTGATGCAATTTTCCCTCGAAAGTTAAATTTTGCATTTTCGTGAAAAGCATATCGGCATTTTCGCTCATCACTGGTCCAAAGCACTCTTTATATAAAAGCAAATTTCTCCATAAAAATTTATAGAAACTTAGATAAGTCTTTCCACAATTCAAAAACATTAATAGAAAAATATCTAATACAACGTACTTTATAAAGTAAAAATGTATATAGTAAAAACCATGAACTTGAAATTAACTTTTAAAGAGTTGCGGCTGGTGGAAATGAGGGTTATTGTGTAGGACGGCTTTCGTTATAAATAACAAACATTGCTATCTGTCGGGTCACCCCAATCTTTTTCTTTGTGTGGCTTTAAAAAGAAACTTATCAAATTGCCTACTTTTAAAGATTTGGTGGAAATGTCAGTCTCAGTCACTGCACTTGGATTGAGTACAATCCTGTAGGATCAAAGAGATCATAGGCTCAGCTGTAATTTAACGCGTGTGTAAGTGAAACTTGAAAAAATAGCATATTGTAGAAAAGTCCATTCATTCCCGTAATTGTTTTTTAAAGGTGGAACTGCATATGTACTGTGCTTGTATATCAAGTCAAAATTTCATTGTCTTGCACAGAAATCGCACCCAATGAGCCAAAACAATATTATCGCCTGGGATGCATAAATGCACATTACACACAAGAGAGCCATCCGTCTGGCAAACCATACCAAAGTCAAAAGATATATTCTCCAAAATTTTTATCTTTATTTAATTAATGGGTACGTATCAAAAAAGATAAAAACTATTAAAACTGCTACAAGCAGCAGGTCAATACGTCTGTAAATGTATAGAGTACATACAATCACTTCAAAATACAATACAAAATAGTGTATACAGATATGTAATCACACATGTATACTGTGGGGGCAAAATCTCGATAAGTGTAACACAGATCAATAAAGCCAAATAGACCAAGCTAAGATGCAAAAATACAAGATTCTACAGTGTCAAATGTATCTGCACGTATAGGTGGCAAGCTGTGAACAGCACAATGCTGGGCCTAAATGGGAAAAAAAAACTCCTCCTCAAAGGATAAGGAATAAATATCTTACTGCAGAGTTCCCCCTTACAGACTGTTGTGCTGTCCCTCACATGTATCGCAACATGTACCATTGCTTCTTCAGAGGATAGCGGGGTACACGATCATTCCCCATTAAATACTAGTACTTCCACCCTGCCTAACTGCGTGACGTGGCCGCGTCATCACGTGATGCGCCTGCCCAATCGCATCCTCTAAAATAACTGCTGAAGTAAAGGAGCCCTTGCGGCGAAGGGGAATGCGTGTAGTATATAAATAGAAGAAAATGGATGTAAACATATCTAGCAATAAAACATCCATAGTGAAACTCTAGCAGGCTCTAGAAGAAATCAGAGATATATTTCAAAAACCACTGAAAGAACACACCACATTGCTCAGTCACTGCACTTGGATTGAGTACAATCCTGTAGGATCAAAGAGAATCATAGGCTCAGCTGTAATGAAACGCGTGTGCAAGTGAAACTTGAAAAATTAGCATATTGTACAAAAGTCCATTTATTTCAGTAATTTAACTTAAAAGGTGGAACTGCATATGTACTGTGCTTGTATATCGTCAAAATGTTATCCGTTCGGTCTGTTTCACTGCACAACACCGCGAGTTTGGGCCTGCATGATTTTTTTTTTGGGGGGGGGGGGGGGGGGTTGACTGGTGCGTTGCGTTGACCATGCTAACAGAACAAAGAGTCACGGATAGAAAACTGATGACATTAGAAAACTGATCCATTCCAGGGATCAGTTTTTACATGGATCAGTTTTCCATCTGAGCCAGTGTGAACCGGCGGGTTTTTTTTTTTAAACATTTTTTTATTTTAAAGATTTGATGGGAAAGTGAACCTGAAGTTAAATTAAAATTTTAAGATAATGAATTGTATATTACGGATAATTTGAATATTTATTAGTAGCATTTTTTATTTTCAGTTTTATAACTTTTTGTTAAGATTTCATCAGACTGACACTGCTGATACAAGATAGCAGCCCTTAATATAGATAAAGATGAAGTAGTAGACTATCTCCATAATCTCCTTTGATCATAAAGAGGCCTGGCAAAATAACATATTTTTGAATAAGTAGTGAGATATATATGTACAAAAACAGTGATATTACAAATGCTAAGATACTTAATTATATTTGAAAATTTTGTCCATGTTCAAATTTTTGTTTCAAGGTTATGTTGAATTCTTTGTATTTGTATGAGTAAAAAAAAATGTACGTATGTACGTAACCCCCTACTTAAAATCTTTTCAATTTCAGGAAATTGTATGTTGAATTTGTAATTTGAGTTCTGTGCGAAACATGGTGGAATCTGGATAAATTATTTACTTTTGGACACATGGCAAAAACTGTTTTCAATGTGCATTTTAAAGTGAAAATACTTAAAGTGACACTGTAGTGGGTCAGGGGAAAATGAGTTGAAGTTACCCGAGGCTTCTAATGGTTTCCCACAGACATCCTGTGCCCGCGCAGCCACTCACCGATGCTCCGGCCCCGCCTCTGGTTCACTTCTGGAATTTCAGACTTTAAAGTCTGAAAAACACTGCGCCTGCGTTGCCGTGTCCCCACTCCCACTGATGGCACCAGGAGCGTACTGCGCAGGCCCAGTATGGTCTGGGCCTGCGCCGTGCGCTCCTGGTGACATCAGGGGAATCGAGGACACGGCATCGCAGGCGCAGTGGTTTTCAGACTTTAAAGTCTGAAATTCCAGAAGTGAACCGGAGGCGGAGCATCGGTGAGTGGCTGCGCGGGCACAGGATGCCTGCGGGGGGCCATTAGAAGCCCCGGGTAACTTCAACTCATTTTCCCCCGACAGTATCCCATTAAACTGTTTGATACTATACAAACCTGAAGCGAAAAAACCTTATGATTTAATAAATTGCATGTCTAGTACAGATTTAGTTTAGCGCTTCTATAGTACTGAAACGCGATTGCCTGAAAATGGTGCAGGCGACGTGTTTTGCGATTTAGGATGATTTGCGCTGATTAGCGCAAATCGCCCAAGTAAGAACGGCCCATAGGGTTTAATTACACTAGCGCTTTGAAAAGCGCTAGTGTTTGAGCGTTTTTCCGAAATGACCGGCAAAACGCTCAAGTTTGAATGGGCCCTTAAGGTGGCCATACACTTATAGGTTTGCAGCAGGTTCGACCATCGGATAGATGTGTCAGATGTCTGTCAAGTTGAATCTGACAGGAATCTCTCTGATGTGTGCCACACACTAGGAACAGATTTCCAATAGATTTTAAAATAAAATCTATTGGAAATCTATCTGAATGCATTATTGGTCCATTAGATCCAATGGCACTCTATCCTGTCAGATCAAATTTATCGAAATCGGCCACCGATCGATAGATTTGAAAAAATCAATTTCTGATCGATGCTATAGAATCGATCGATAGCTGAAAGCACTGGCCCTTTAATAGCCATTGCCATTCAGTTTCATGCTGGGGGTTCTTTTTATCTATAATATATTCCTCCTTTTTATTTCCCTGCCTATCTGAAACATGATCCTCTGCTCACTTGTGTTTACAAGCAAGGCTGAGGTGACTCTGCGATTGGAGGAGAAAAGGAAAAAAGAAAGTTGAGGGAAAAAATGACATGAATATTTAGCCTCTGAGCAAAAGACATGATTCCCACCAGGAACTGAATTCTCTAAATTTAATACATAAATTCACTGAAATCAAAACGTGGACAGTACAATACATGTTATGTAAGTAGATCAAGTATTTATCGTGTGTTTTTTTTTTTTTTTTCCTGGCATAATGCTAATCCTCCTGTTTTACGATAGATAAATCACAGCTCAGTGATTGGGAAAAGTCTCCTCACAGCCCATTAATTGGCTGCAACTCTCTTCTATTGTAATTTAGTATTTGCATTCAATGGACTGGTCACACTCAATAGATCAGCCACTGAATAGTTTACAGTACATCTGATGTTTATGGTTTATGGATGGGCAAATGACTAGTTCTTCACTGTTGCCCCCACCCTACATAGAAATTATCACGTACAATCAGCTGGGCAAGCATGTGTTCATATGCAGATATCTCATGGAAGCCTTCTATAATGTATGCATAGCTTTCCAATGGCCCTGCTGGAAGACAATGTAGTGGTTTTAATGAGACCACCAGGTGTAATCACTGAAATACAATACTATGCAATACAAAACAAAGGACAATGCTGGTATCAGTATGCTCTACAGAGATTTGCTGCTCTGAATCCACAAGGATGCTGTGCAAACATTCAGGGCCCTTTTCCACTAGCAATCACAAGAAAAAAAAACACAAATGCAAGCAAATTGCAATTTTTTATCAGTTTTTGTTATGAGACTGCGATTTTGAATTACTTTTAGGGCTCTTTCTTACTAAGACGTTGCGTTTTAATCAACGTTAAGGTCGCATAACGTGCCCCTAACGCAACGTATGTTAGCTTTGAAGTTGGACGTTACATTGAACTGCGTTATGCGTCTCTTGATGCGTACTTTTTGACGCATACTGATCGAACAAACGGCGCATGCGGCACATTTTTTACAAAAAAATTACTGAGCATGTGCAAACATTCTAATGCAGCGAAATATGAGTAACGCACAGCATGCTGCACTTTCATTTAACGTGCTGCGTTATACTCCAACGCGGGCACTGAACAGCCCATTGATTTATCATTGCTGTCAGTTGTCCTGCGTTATGGGCTTCTGTAACATCGCACTGTGAAAGCAGCCTAAACATTAAGCACAATCACAGGTAAAATTGCTCTGAAAAGCCATTGCAGTTTACAGAAAATCAATAAGTTGATGTAGCAATAGAAAAGGATGATTGGCACTTGCATGCAAACTGGATTTAACTACCTAAAGACCACGTCACGCCAATGGGCGTGATCGCGGCGGCAGCCCCAGGACCGCCTAACGCCGATTGGCGTCAAGTCCTGGGGCTGGCTTTTGCAGTAGGTCGCATGTTTGGATGCTCCACCTTCAGTCTCCCAGCGGCCATATTCACTGTACAGAGCTGCGATCTACAGCAGCGCTGTATGGGGACAGCCATGTGACACGGTTGTCCCCCTGGGACACAGGAGAGCGATTGGCTCTCATAGGCTGAAGCCTATGACAGCCGATCGCTGACATTGGCTGACTGGAGGGAGGGAGTTGGGTAAATAGTAAATAGGTATATTTAAAAGATTTATTAAAAAAAGCACTTGGGGAGCGATCAGACCCCACCAACAGAAAGCTCTGTTGGTGGGCAGAAAAGGGGTAGGGGAATCACTTGTGTGCTGAGTTGTGCGGCCCTGTAGCTAGGCCTTAAAGCTGCAGTGGCCTACTTGGGAAAAAATGGCCTGATCTTTAGGGGGTTTAACACTGCGGTCCTCAAGGGGTTATGGATTGGGTGGTGAGCAATGTCATTCTCCAGGATCCAGTGTGCAGAGTCCATGATCAGCGTAATAGAGTAAGGGCCCTTTCCCACTAGCAAGCGTGATTGCAAGCGCAAATCTGCACTTGTGATTACACAAGCTCCGTGTTCCAGTGTTCCTTCGCCGGCGATCGCGCTTCGGCAAAAGTATCGTGATCGAAGCGCCTTAGTGGAAAATGAGCACCGCAATTTACATGTTATCGTGGTGTTCTAGCGATCCGCTTTTTGAATCGTATCGCAGCCAGTGGAAAAGGGCCCTAGAGCTGTGGTTGGCTAGTGTAATGGTTAAGGGCTCAGCCTCTGACACAGGAGACCTGGGTTCCAATCTCGGCTCTGCCTGTTCAGTAGGCCAGCACCTATTCAGTAGGTGACCTTGGGCAGGTCTCCCTAACACTGCTACTTCCTATAGAGCTTGTTCCGAGTGGATGCAGCTCTGGCGCTTTGAGTCCGCCAGGAGAAAAGCGCAATAGAAATGTTCTGTTTGTGTTTGCTAAAGCAGGTCGGGCACAGGTTGCAAACTTCCAGAATTAGTTTAATTCAGCAAGGTACAAATAGTTACATACTATCAGAGCCGGAACAAGGTCCTCTTCACCAAAGGCTGAGACACCAAAGTGTGCCCCTCCCACTCCAGCCGTCACACACTGATTGCTATTAGACTAAGATGCATCAGCCCCCCCCCCCAACACCTTAATCTTTAGTTATATGGCTTGCAGTCACTGCCATTTATCCCCTTACCTTCTCTCTGCTTCAAACACAATAAGGAAATTATAGCTGAGTGAGTTGTGCCGCCCCCCACCCCTACACTGCGCCCTGAGGCTGGAGCCTCTCTCGCCTCTGCCTCGGCCTGACCCTCCATACAATGAAGGGAAAGGCCGTCCCTTTCCCTTCATTGTATGAAACTATTTGTACCTTGCTGGATTAACCCCTTCCCGACTACCTAACACAGGCAATGGCAGGGTGGGAGCCCCAGGACCGCCTAACGCAGAAAGGCGTCAAATCCTGGGGCGGGGCTTTGCAGGGGATCACGCGCATCCCCCACTCCGTCATCTGTCTACCAGTGGCGATCACTGCTATTAGACTGGTAGACTGCAAAACTGCTGTCTATTTACTTTGTACAGCGCTGCGATCTAAGGCAGCGTTCTACTGGAGACAGCAGTGTCACTCTGCTGTCCCCTGGAGAGGCTCAGAGAGTGATCAGCTCTCATAGGCTGATCGCTATGATTGGCTGGCTGGGGGGGGGGGGGGAGGAAGGGGTGTAAAAATAAAGATTTTACTCAAAATTATATAAAAAAATTAATGAAAAAAAAAACACTGGCAGCAGTAATCAGAGCCCACCAACATAAAGCTCTGTTGGTGGGCAGAAATGGGTGGGGGGGATTCATTTGTGTGCTCAGATGTGTGGCTCTGCAGCAAGCCATTAAAATCTGCAGAGCACCAATTTGTAAAAAAATAGCCTGGTCACTAGGGGGGTGTAAGCCTGTGGTCTTTAAGTGGTTGTACTAATTCTGGAAGTTTGCAACCTGTGCTCGACCTGCTTTACTCTCTACTACGCTGTTTACAGAAAATCAAATTGCAATAGTAGAAAATACTTCTCACGGTTCCTTTTGTTAAAGTAGCAACTCTAGCGATTTAAAACTCTAATGGAAAAGGGCCCTCACTAGTAATGAAAGTATTTTAATATATTTTTCCGGGAATATTTGCACCTGCAATGACTGAAACACTGTATGATTTGGAGCCTATTGTAGTTTGTTTATTTCACCATTCACATAATTTCTCAAATGTAATGTTCCACATAGCCTAAAGGCTACACACGCTAGAGAACGGTCGCCCGATGGGGATCGGGACCCGAACCCTCTGGCCACATTACTGGGCCGAGGCTGTACAGATATGGGGTGCAGAGGGACAAAGGCGCGGCACTGGTGTGATGTCATGCATCTGGCAGGATGAGCGAGGAGAAAGCTGTTGGCCATTGTTTTCCAGTATTGATGCACCAGGGAGGGGCAGCCATTGGGGTCTGCTGTACATACACTAGACGTAAGCTTATATGGTGGCTAAAGCTTCATACACCAGATTTCGGCTTGGCACTACTATATTCATTACCCGATTAATATAGTAACATTCATAAAGTCCATTGACAGAACAATAATATACTTTATCATGACAGGCGGGATGTGCTGGAGTGAAAGTGGGTGCCGATGGTGCACAGCCTGATGACCATTTCACTGTGCTTCTTCTGAGGCTCTATGTGCACATAGAACACTCAGCTTCTTGGTCACCATACGGACCAGCCGCTGGTGGTGCTACTGCTGCAAGGAACATTGAACCAATCTGGCTGGTAAAAATCCATCATACTCGGCAGGTTTATAGGTTGGCTGGTGGTGGTGGTGCTGGGACCACCAGACCTCTGCGGAGTATGACGAGGTGTGGAAACTGAGACTAGAGGTGCAAGAAATTAGTCTTCCACCCAGAACATTTCCTGGGTGGGGGTTATGAACTGCCCTAGGTTCCCTTTGCAACGGGAATCTAAATTGGTGGCCACCCACCTATCAACCCTCACTTTTTTAAATTCTTGATCCGGGGTCCTTCCTGAGGCACTAGAGCATGTGTGTAGCCATAGAGAAGAGGTGCTCGTCCTGAACAACTTATTCCTGGCTGGCAACAGAGCTATTATGCTGCACATCAGGGTCGTCCCACCTCCGGATATTTGGCTGTCCCTCCTGCTCAAGCCTTGACTCTCCTTCCTCCTCCAGGACCTGAGCATGCTCAGGTACTCACCCACTCGCTTGAGCCCTTTACATTAAGGCTTCCTCTCCCTGTCCGATCAGGTTGAACAGTGCCTTGTCCAGAATGAACACAAGGGGGAGCACTTCCGAAATGCTACTGTGCTCCCCGCTGACCACCTTTTGCCTGATCGAACGTTTCCAACACTTGGCAGATATGACCAACTTGCTGCCACTGGCCTCCAGTTATGTAATCCAATGACCATGTTGTTGGAGGAAGCAGTCTTAGACAGGTATAGCCTGACCACCTCTCAAGCGTGTGAAGGGTGGAGTTCAAACGCGTTGGAGAATACACCATAAGTCGGTGGCAGCAGCTTATGGCAGTGCAGTGGTAGTCTCAAGGACACAGTGGCGTTTGCGTAATGTTGGAAGTGGCTAACCACCTTGCGTGCCAAGGCCACAACAGCCTTCAACTAATGAAATGATGATCGATGGCCTGATCTGTGACAGAACAGGAGGCAGAGGGGGGTGGGACGGGCCTCCCCTTGACCCCATGGGGCGGCACCACCAGCTGAGATACCGCCCAAGATCTTCCTTCCTCCCCAGCACCATGAAGGGTGACCCAATGGGCTGTGAATGTCTTGTGAATGTCAAATAATTTCCTTTCCCATGCCTGTTGCTCCAACCATCTGTGGTGAAGTGCACCTTGCCAGAACAGTGTGGTCCATAGACTGGGCAAAACACTCCACCGGTGTAGAGCAGGGACAACATTCCTAGCAAAATAATGGCAGCTGGAGATCTGCCATTGTGGTGCCACACTGCTCATCAGTCAGCGGAAGGGAACACATTCCACCAATTGATAGGGCAGGAGCTGTTGGGCCAACAGTCTTGCAAGGAGCCCATTGTTCTTGATAACAAATTTGTCAGTTGCAGGGAGCCTTTCAGACAGAGCCCTGGCACACTGCATGCCATGTGGTTTGGAGGTGGATGATGATTAGATGGTTGCAGAGGTCTGTATGCCTCTTTCAGCCTGGCATGCAGAGGTAATCAGGTAGGTTGGATAGGGGCAGGCCAATGGCTGGAAGGAGGAAGGGACCTGTTGCTGCTGCTTTTCCCCCAGCCGCAGTCTGTCCACTCCTGCCACTCTTCATCAGATCCCACTCCCACATGTGGATGCGTAGGTGGCTCATCATGCCTGAAGTACCATACCTGCTGGTCGATTTCCCTCTGCTCACCAAGTAACAAAGGGTACAGACCGCCCGGGACTGATCGTCTGCGTGGACGGTAAAATAGTCCCATACCGGGGACGACCGTGCAACATTCCTGCCAGATATTCTAGCAGGTCATTGCCCAGCATGGGACTGGATAGTCAATGTTGTGGTAGCAGCTGCAGGCTGTTGTCCAACTGACTGCTCAAGTTGGCCTTGCTGCTTGCACCTGCTACTGCTTTCCCTACCAGATGCCGCCCACGTGGGATCAGCAACACCATCATCCTGTTCGACCATGGACCTTGATACAAGAGGTGCATCTGAATCCCCTCCACGTGGCCATTGTGCACCTCTGTGGTAGACTTGTGATGACGTTGGCTGGGGACACAAGCTCCCAGTCATCATGAATTGATGAAAATACAGGGGCCATTTCTTTCATTACGGAACCCACCACTTCTTGGGCGCTTGGTCCCATAGTCTCCTTCAATGCCTTCTCCCAATACTTTTGCAAGTCTCTCTCTCCTTGTCGTCATAATAACCCAAACATTTGTATAGCTCTTTTCTCCTGTCGGACTCAAAGCGCTGAAGAGCTGCCGCAACTTGGACGCGCCCTGCAGTGATCGGGAGTCTTGCCTTGAACTCCTTCCTGAATAGGTAGTGACCCTAGCCAGGCGATGCCCTTAACAAGTACATTATCCAGCCACTAGAAACTGGCCATCATATGTTAGATTTAACTCACCAGGAGAGGAATTGGAGGAAGAAACCTCGTTGGCATGAGCAGCTGCTGCCGACGTCTGATCATGAGGACCTGCCCGCTAGCAGTGCTGCTGCCACTAGCGTTAAATTCTACAGACTGGTTAGAGGGCTCCTGATCAAAATAATCGACCACTCTGTCTGCCTGCTGTTTAGGCAAATTTCTCCAGTGTGCGGACAGAGGGTAGAAATCTCTGATCAGGGGATCGTCTCCTGCTGCTGCCACCCTCCACCTGATCATGTCTTTGACATTTTTTCCACCATCACTCCCCTTGCGCATTGAAATGTTAAGTTGCTGCTGTTTGCTGCATTGTTTGAAAAACTTGGACCAAAAAACTTTACTGTGGCAGAAATATAAAAAATGCACCTAACTGCCTCTGCAAATACCTAGCCCTAGAGCCAGAGGACTGAATGACTCTTCTCTGACTAGTACTAGACTAGAAAAAGATTTTAAAATAAATCCAAATAAAAAAAAAAAATCTAAATTAAATAAACAAAAATCACAATAAAATGAAAATAAACTTATCAAATTAAAATAACAAATGGAAGAAAAACACACTAGCACGACACTCAACTACTAACTCTGTCACACTAAGCTAACCCTGAAACCTACAAAATGGCTTACAGTCTCACCTTTCTTATATACAAGATGAATAGGATAGCTTGCGATGGGTAGCTAGGAACTGGCTGCTAACCTATGATTGGTTGGTTTTTCTAAAGACTAATTGGTGCAGAAATTCCGAAAATCGATTTCTGATTTTACATGATTCTCTGATTTGGCTGATCTGCCAATATTTCCACCTGAAACCACTTGCTGCACTACAAATTCTGATTCTCTGATTGGCTTATTCATTTGGAGTCTTCTGATGGGCTTAAAATTACTGAATATGGGTCTACATGAGAAGGGCGCCGGTAAAAAAGGGCGCCTGGTGGAGCCCATATATATACCAACTTCGGCTACAAAAAAGGCGCCTGGTGTAACCCATATAAAGTTCGGCTACAAAAAAGACGCTTGGTGTAGCCCATATAAAAACTTCGGCTACAAAAAAACCAAGGCGCCTGGTGTAGCCCATATAAAAACTTCGGCTACAAAAAAAACTCCGGGATGTGTTAATTACTATTCCCCCTCCAGGCCGCCATGGATAGTGGGGGAATGAAATAATTCGGCTTCCAGCGCTTGTAGCCCATATACAAACTTCACTAGAAAAAAAGTCAATACTATGGGCTACAGAGGGGCAGCTTACTGTAGCCGGAAAAAAAATGGGCTACAAAGGGGAGCACGCTTGTAGCCGAAAACCTTGTAGCCGAAAAATATGGGCTACAAAGGGGAGCCCACTTGTAGCCTATATCAAAACTCGGGCGCCCTTTTCTACACCTTGTAGCCCATATTTCCAGAAATAACATTGATGTCTATGGCGGCGCCCTTTTCATACAGGCAGCTCGGGCGCCCTTTTCAACCGATCCCCTGAATATCTGTATTGTAGATTTTCTGCCACAATTTTTACTGGAATCACACTAAGATTACCACATTCCAATGCGATTTCCAATCATAAATACGGAAATTTAAAACCCGCAGAATCTGAGCATCCCTAATGATCATTTTAACTGAAAGTCTATCAGTTCAGTTGTTCTTTGATGTTGTTAGCCTTCTCTTAAAGTGAACCCGAGGTGAGAGGGAAATGGAGGCTGCCATATTTCATTTTAAATATTACCAGTTTCTTGGCAGTCCAAACACCAGCAAGTACGCACCTCTGGCAAATGAACTGAGCTCTGTTAGTGTCACCAGTGCACAAGTCTCTGCAGGGACACAACCCCCTGCATTACTCCAACCAATTGCAAGGAGGAGTTGGCACACAGAGGGTGAAGCAACTTTGCTGTATTGATGTGTCAGGGAGTACACACAACTAGTTTCCCTCTGCAGTAGGGATCCAAAATGGTGGCCACCTACAAATTATTATTCCTCAATTTCAAACTCACAACCGGGGTACCCCCTGAGGCACTGGAAAATGTGCACAGCCATAGGGAACCAGTGCCCATGAACCACAACCTCTTCTTGGCTGGAAAGAGAACTGCTCTCTTGCTTCAGTGGCACCACATGGTCGTCCCACCCATGGACAACTGGCTCTCCATCCTGCTGCTGCTCCTCCTCCTCTAGGTCCTGAGCATGCTCGCATTCCCCCACTTGCCTGAGCACTCTGCATTTCAGCTTCTGCCCCCTGTTCAACTAGGTGAAACAATGTCCTCTCCAGAAGGAAATTGAAAGGTAGCACTTCTGAATTGCTGCAGTGCTCCTCACTGACCCTTTGTTGCCTGATCAAATGGTGCTAACACTTGGCAGATCTGACCAATCAGCTGCCACTGGTCTCCAGTGATGTAATCCAGTCAAAACCAAGCCAAACCGCCGTTCGCTGTTCCCACAACCTCTCTAAAGTGTGGAGTTTCACCATAAGCCTGTGCTGTGGCAGTGCAATAGTGACAAAAATGGGGCGGCAGGTGTGGTGAACCTGAAGTGGCTAGCCATCTTATGTGCTGTGGTTCAGAGGAACTTATGAACAGTGAGATTGAGGACGTTGGCAAGGTATGGTAAGTGGAAGCAGGCACCTTCACAAATGTTGGCGCTGTTGTCCAACACCACTAGACCTGTCTGAAGTTTTTGGTAGGTTAGCCAACACCGGATTTAATCCTCTAGGGCCTTCAGGATTGCAGATCTGGTTTGTCTATTCTCTCTCATTGACACCAGCTGCAGTATTCGCTTGGCAATGCATGCCAGTGTATGAGCATGACCACTTGCTGGAAGTCTCAGCAGCAGCCTGACCTTGGACATAACAGGTTGCAGAGGGGAGTGAGACGGGCCTCACCTTGAACTCACAAGCTGAAATGCCACCTGAGAGCTTCCACCCTCCCCAGCACCATGGAGGGGGTGACCCAATAAGCAGTAAAGGGGAGATGCATTCCATGCCTGCTGCTGCTCCAGGAATCAGTGGTGAAATGCAACCTTGCTGCCACTGAATGGGTGACACACTACACCACACATTGGTGTAGTGGGCAGGGAAAGCATTCCTGGCAAAATGGTGGCTAAGGATCTGCCATTGTGGAGCCACACCGCTCAGCAGTCAGCGGAAGGGTGCAGTGTCTACCAACTGATAGGGCAGTAGCTTTTGGGCCAACAGTCCTTGCCAGGAGCCCATTATTTTTACCACAAATTTATGGTTTGCGGGGAGGATCCTCTTTCTCTGCAACATCTCAGGCACAGAGGCCTGGTGCTGGACGGGTCTAGGGATCTGAGGAGACTAACAGGAATGGCTAGGTAGGCAACACTACCGAGGTCTGGATGCCACTTCTAGCCTGGCGTGCAGAGGGAATCTGATAGGAGTGAGATTGGGCAGGTTCGATAGGGACAGATCAATGGCTGGAAGAGAGGGGACTCTTGCTGCTGTTTCTCCGCCAGCCACTCTTTATAAGATCCCACCCCTACATGTGGTGGATGCCCAGGTGGCTCATCATACAAGTGCAATACCTGCTGAACAATTTCCCTCTGCTTACTGAGCAATGACAGACTGTGCGGGATTGATCCTCTGCATGGATGGTAAAGTAGTCCCATGCCAGGGATGACGTGCAAAGTTCCTGCTAGATGTTCTAGCAGGCCGTTGACCAGCATGGGACTGGGTAGTCAAAGATGGGGTGGCAGCTGCAGGCCAACTGTCTGCTGATCTTGGTCCTGCTGCTGCATACCTTACCAGTTGCCATCCATGTTTGATCTCCCACCTCCTCATCCAAAGCACTTACATCACATGGGTCTGTTTCTCCTTTCTTCACAACACCAGACTAAAACCACAAATTGCCTGAACAGGCACACAGGTTGAGGATAACAATCCGTTTGGCTGAGATGTTTCAGCGCTTCAGATATTTCAGTAGCACATCAGGGCAGCTGTACACAAGCTAAATTCCTGGTGTAGGTGGCACTAACCAGCTTCCTCTGTCAAGTATAGGCTAGCATGTGTACAAAAATGAAAGGTAGAGTCATGCGAGAGTGGTAGACATTGAGCTTGTCTGAGGGACAGTTAGTGACAGGACTATACCCCTTCAAATCACTGAGCAACACTATAAATACAAAATAATACAATAACAATACAATAACATTTGTAAAGCGCTTTTCTCCCATAGGACTCAAAGCGCATAGCTGTGTCTCAGATTAATACAGGGTTGCAGGCTGGGTTGTGTTAGAGGAGATAGTCAGATGTTCATGAATGCCAAACTGAAGAGGTAGGTTTTCAGT